>NW_004444076.1:4790040-4799552 GCF_000243295.1 Trichechus manatus latirostris
AAAAAAAAAAAAAAAAAAAAACTCTTGGTGGCTTCTAACTGTCCATAGAATAGAGTCCATAATGCTTAACTCTTTAATGGCTTAAACCCAACATACCTTCTGAAACTTATCTCTTACTACATATCTTCACACAATCGCCTGTTGTTGTTGTTGTTAGGTGCTGACGAGTGGGTTTTGACTCACAGTGACCCTATGTACAACACAACGAAACATTGCCCGGTCCTGTGCCATCCTCCAAAATGGCTTTCTCACTCCTTCCAGACCCACTCTGAATTCACCTATAGCCTCACTCCCCTTAGCCTTTGTATTCATCTCTCCTGGAAGGTCCTTCTCCCCTTTCTTGATCAGTGCCAATCCTGCCCATTACAATCTAATGCAATTTCTCCTTTCCCTGAATTTGTTATATCTACTACACACTCACCCTTTGGTTTTGTCTGCCTGCCTTCCACAAACTTTTATTAAGTACCCATTGCATGTCAAGCCCTGCACAAGGTGCTGCAAATCATCTGATGGCTGTGATGGTTAAGGCTGTGTGTCTACTTGGCTGGGCCATGATTCTCAGTCGTTTGGCAGTTATGATATAGTTTGGCAGCTATATAATGATGTAATCACCTCCATAATGAGATCTGATATAATGTAATAATTTCCATGATGAGATCTGCTATAGGGAGCCAATCAGCTGAAAGGAGTTTCCTGGGGGTGTGGCCTGCATCCAATATATGTGGTCTTTCTGGCAAAACTGGCTGCTTTTGCTTGCTCTGGATTCTGCAGCTGGCTCCTGTTCATTTGACCTCCAGCTCTTGGGACTTGAGCTAGCAGCTTACCTGCCAATCTTGGGATTCATTAGCCTCCACAGCCTGTGAGCCAGCAGCCTGCTATCTGACTTGCCAATCTTGGGTTCGGCAGCCCCTGCAGTTATGTAAGTCAGGAGAAGCCTCCAGCCTGATTCACGGAGTTGGGACTTTCCAGCTTCTACGACCACATGAGCCATTTCCTTGATATATATAAATCTCTACTTATATATGTGTCACTGGTTTTGCTTCTCTAGAGAACCCAGCCTGAGACAATGGCGATACATTTGGGTTTTTATTTAACATTTGTGTGTGTGTGTGTGTGTGTGTGTGTGTGTGTGTGTGTATGGGCACATTTTATCTCACCAAACAGTCTGGAGGTTAAGAGCAGGGGCTTTGGAGTGTGATAACCAGTATCTGAATCTAGGCTTTTTGATGTCATGCCATATGTAATCTTGGGTAAATAGATAACTTTTCTGAGCCTCAGTTTTCCATAAAATGGGTATAATAATAATACCTAACTTATCAGGTTGTTGTAAAGATGAAATGAAATAATATATGTGTCATTTCAACCAGGTGCCTTGTATACACTAAGTGATCAGTAAACGGCCATTACCCTTATGTTTTGATGATGACTATTATTTGGGGCAAGGATTATATATTAGAACTTTAATTGTTTATTTTCTCTATAGTTCATCATTACCACTGAAAGACAACACAGTAATAATCTGTTAAATGAATGAATGAAAGAGAAACCAAGGAAAGACCTTGACAAATGGAACTTTTAGGAAAGTCTGGCCACGAGAAGCTCAACAGCATTCTAACCTGGACATTCTCATCCATCCCAATGGCTTCTACTGCCATCTCTAAGCAGATGACACAGCTGTCTACTGGACATTTCCACTTGGATATCTAATAGCCCTCAAATTCCACAGGTCCGAAACCAAATGAAACCTCATTTCTCCAAACCTTTACTCCTGCTATCCTCCCTCCCTCTGTTACTCTGCATTCTCCAGGCTCAAACCTATCCAATCTCTTTGCCTCTTCTCTGACATTCGTCAACCACAGCCAAATGGTCACCAAGTTCTATTGATTTTACTTTCTCGATATTTTTTCACATCTCTTCCATGATCTTCATCCCCACTGCTATCGCCCCAAAGCTATCCATCTCTCACTTGAGCCACTGTAATAGTCTCCCGACTGGTCTCTCTACTCTTAGATTCTTCCCACTCCATTTCATTTTTCCAAAGCACACCCAAATTCATCACTTTCTTGTCCCCAAACCTCCAGTGGTTCCTTCTGCCTATAAAATAAAGCTCAAGCATCTTAGACTGGCATTCAAGACCTTCCGTGGTCTAGACCCATATGTTCTTTGAATTTCCCCTTCACCAACTTCATGCTCCATCCGAACTAAAATACTTCCAATCTTGTATAAGGTTTGTACTTTCTTGACTATGTGTCCTTTTACTCCTCAATCCCTTTGTTTCCTTGATCCAAATCATGTTTCAAGAAACAGTTCAAAAGCACCTTGCTCCATGAAGCTTTCCCTTCTGGAAGTTCTTACTCCCTTCTCCAAATACTCATAGCATTTTCCTGTCCCACAGCACCTATCATTTTTTTCCCCTTTGTTTTACAGTTATATCCATTTTCTTGTCTTTCATAGTAGCAGTCTTATCATTTTTGATTCCTCAGCCTTTAGCCTGGTGTCTCAGTGTGATGTGTACTTAATGTCTGTTGGACAATGTAATAGATCCAACGTAGAGCACGAAGTCTTTTCCAGTGGACTGAATTTAGACATAGTGTATATTAACACTGCTCAGAGAGAAGATGCTGCATCTTATTTTTTGTGACATCAATGGAGCTAATGCTGGGAGCTACTAGTTCAGTAGATTGCCAAAAGACTGAGGGCAAGCCAGGCAGCATCCTTGGGCTTCAAAGCCCAGCAGAAACTTTCAGTGAACTACAGGATAACATTTGCCTTGTTTGGAAACATTTTATAATTCAAAACTCCTTTGTACTTCAGAAAACTAAACGGCATTTGGGGAGGCAATGTGCCACTTCTTCCTCTGCCTGTCTTGCTCTGACTTATTGCCCACATTCCTGGCCTATGTGGACCCAATGGGACTGGCTCAAGACTGACCTGGTGATCATGATTCCCAGCCTACTCTGGCTCTGGCTTCCTTGGACATACTATGTACAGCATCCCTCTCCTTCCTCTTGGTTTTCTCCTTCCCTCCCATCCTTCCTTTCTTCCTTCTTTTTTTCCTCCTCTTCTTTCTCTTCTCTCTTTCTCTCCACAACATAAATAATGCACACTCTTTAGCTTTAAATCTTAATTCCACTACTCACTAGCAAAGAACTTAACATCTCAGTTTCCTTATCTATAAAATGGGAATAATAATCCTTATATTTTATAGGGTTGTTAGGAGAATTCAGTGAGTTAATCTATATAAAGCACTTAGCATAGTGCTGTGTGAGGTGGATATGGTGGCATGCTGCCCTGCTCTCCTTGCAGGAATGAAAGATTTATTCCTGTAGCCTGCAACCAACGACTGATTAATGTAGGGGTCTAAAGGTCTGGCTTCCCTGTCCCAACTTGGGACAACTCTGAAGGGACATCTCAGATCCTGAGCCTCCTCAAAGGTCAGTTGAGTCTTCCTTGAGACCTCACTGCAGCCAAACTCCTCCATCTGCCCTATCCTATTTACTTTCCTTCTACAGGTGTTGATCTCAAGAGCACTCCCTAACAGACTTCCTATATGATAATCTCTGTCGCAGAGATAGCTTCCCAGGAAATCCAACCCCTAACACTGAGACCAGAGTGAGGCTTAATGCATGGTGGGGCTGTGCACAATAGGTAGGACTTGGCAGTAGCAATCTCGTCCACGTTTAAACACCTAAGTGGCTGGTGCTCAGTGGCAGAGGATGCTCCATTGGCTCCACTATCCAACTGCCTCTCAGCACCTCCTCCTCTGGAGCTGTTGGGAATGGGATGAGGAAGAGATTTAGGTGCTTGGGAAAGCTGTTAGGGACAAGGGCTATTCTCAGATAAGCCTTCCTCCCAGCTCCAGGCAATGGCCACTGTGGGAAAGAGTCAGAAAAGCAGTTCTCACTCTTCTTTGTGATTTACACCAGACAGCTCTGGGTGGCCTGGCCCAGCCCCTCCTCCCTGAACAAGAGGGGCCCACAAAACTTCATGGTCTCCCATGCTTTCAGGGTACATCTAGGTCAACTGGCATAACAAAGCTTATTAAGAAAATGTTCTGCATCCTACTTTGATGAGTAGCGTCTGGGGTCTTAAAAGCTTGCAAGCAGCCATCTAAGATGCATCAGTTGGTCCCAACCACCTGGAGTAAGGCAGAAGGAAGAACACCAAAGACACAAGGAAAGTATTAGCCCAAGAGACAGAAAGGGCCACATAAACCAGAGACTTCATCAGCCTGAGACCAGAAGAACTAGCTGGTACCTGGCTACCACCAATGACTGCCCTGACAGGGAACACAGCAGAGAATCCCGGATGAAGCAGGAGAAAGGTGGGGTGCAGAACTCAAATTCTAGTAAGAAGACCAGACTTAATGGTCTGACTGAGACTGGAGGAACCCCGGAAATCATGGCCCCTGGATTCTCTATCAGCCCAGAACGGAAACAATTTCCAAGGCCAACTCTTCAGACAGGGATTGGACTGGACTGTGGGACATAAAGTGATACTTGTGAGGAGTGTGCCTCTTAGCTCAAGTAGACACAAGAGACTAAACGCGCAGCTTCTGTCCAGAGGTGAGATGGGAAGGCAGAGAAGGTTAGGAGCTGGTTGAATGGACATGGGGAATCGGGTGGAAAGGAGGAGTGTGCTGACACAGTATGGGGAAAGCAATTAGAGTCACATAACAATGTATGTATAAATTTTTGTATGGGAAAAAATTTAAAAAAATAAAAAAGAACAAAACTTCATGGTCTCCCCAGCCCTGGGCTTTGGCTTCACTACCTTTGTGGTCTGCTTCTCTAACATCTCAGTTTGCAGCTCTGCTTTCAGTCTTGGAAACCACAAGAAGTCATTTTTTAATCTTCGAAGTTGATTCAAGAGATCCTCTAAACCATCTTCCCCTACAGCCCAGCAGCCACACAACATCAGGGGTCTGATGATACTCCTTCCTTGAAAAACTCTGCCTCCCTCACCCAGCAGTTGGGGAAGAGGTAACTCTGCAGGGCTCTGGTTAGGGCATCAACACTTATTTGTGGGTGACCTTGGGCAGGTCACTTAACCTCAGCTTGCTCATCTGAGAACAGATACACTCCTACCCATGCTTTAAAACCAAACTTGAGGGCTTCAGAAGCACTCCTTACTCCACTCAGATCACAGAGACCGTGAAAATTAAATGAAATAGTGAAGGGGAAGTACTTTGTCAGCTCCTAAGTACCATAAAAAAGATAATGAGCAGAGATCCCTACCGAGGCAGGGAGACCCTTATCTCCTCTTTTTAATGCAACTAGATAAAACACATCAGAAAACAAGAAGAGAGACTGCAGCTTAGAGCATTCTACACCCCTGAAATGGCAGCCCAGGGGGTGAGTAGGGAAGACCTCCAGAAAAGACAGGTGATGGGGCAAGGTGGGGCTGATGTGGCCCCATCAGCTCTAGTTGACTTGTTTACATGCCAAAGTATAGGCCCAGTATTCAGAGCTCTGGATTTTTCTAGATAAGCCAGAAATCTAGGTGGTTTTATTTTGTTTTCTAAATAAGGTCTCCTAACTAGGGTCGTTATGAGTTGGAATCGACTTGATGGCAATGGGTTTTAACTTTATAATATTGCCTACAAATTCAAACTTTTCAAATGTTTTGTTACCTATACATTTAAAACAACAATAAAAAAAAAAAAAACTTCAACAGAATGTTGAATTAAAAAAAAAAAATCAAGTAAAAACAACAAAAACCAAAAAACACTGAGAGCCAAATCCTACATGTCTGGGGACCAAATCAGCTGGCTGCCCTTGGAGGCCTGTGAGTCCACCAACGAAGGGGTCTCCTCCACGACTGCCCTTAGACTGCTCCCATCTCTTCCCCATACTGCTGTGTTTGTTACAGCTACCTTCTCCACCTCTGGTCATGACAAGGTCCACTCAAGTGTCTCCTCTCCCCCCCCCACTTCCCCCTCCCCCCATTTTGGCAGTGCTAACACACTAATTTTGTTGAATTCTCTAACTAGACTTTAAGCTCCTCGAGACCGGGCCTATACACCGTTTTTATCCCTGAACCCCCAGGGAACTTTTATGAAGTTGATGTTTACTACATATTTGTTGAATGCAATTGAATTAAATGTCACTGGCCCAGATCTGCTCATGTACTCTACACTTTCATTACAGGCTCTGGATGTCTCTCTTAGTTTGAGGTCTGCTCGAGTCCCACCTCTTCCAGGCTGACCCCAAAGCCACTATTTCTCTTTCTTTTCCTCTTTCTCCTCTAAAATCAGAACAGTTGCTTTCTCCATCTCTCTGGTAATTAGCACTCAGTATTTAGAAGGCTCTCAAAATATGCTTGTTGAACTCAATAGATATTTAGCTCCTAAGGCTCCACTTTGAATTCATATCTTGGTTTCCCAACTACAGTAACGCAATTCTGGGGCAGGGTCCATGTTCTTCTCATTTTGCATCCCACGCATGACAATGGGAGCAATTGAGACCTGAAATCCAGCCATGAGACCATCCGTGTCAGCCTGGAGAAAGGGTTGCCATGTTCTTACTAGTTAAGGAGGGCTGCCTTTTTGTAATTCTAATTTCTCATAACTTGCATGAAGACACCTTATGTGTTAGTGAAGAACCTGCCTCTCCACCCCTGTGCCTGGCACATGGAAGATGCTCAACACATCTGTCGATTGAGTTCATTCAATTCAGCAAGCATCTACTGAGCACCTACTATGCACAAAGTTTCACCACCATTGAACTGTCCAGGAATGTGGGAAAGATTAGTTTCACAGGAACTCAGCAGTATGCTCACTCAGGTCAGCTTGGAGTTAACTTCCCATTGGAGTGAGCTGGCTTCCTGTTACGTCCTCAAGAATTTTTTATAGCCACATCCTAGACATGACCTGGGAATCTGCTTCTTCTAGAACTGGGACCAAAACCTGTAGGGCCAAGGCCTGCATGTGACTGGATTCTAAGCAGATAAGCAGGAAGGAGAAGCACACAGCAGAATCACCCCCAGTCAGAGATGTACAAAATGAGCTATTCACCATGGCCATAACTGAAGTCCAAGTAATTGATTATGGCTTGGGCCTGGCTCCTGAGAGCCAAGGTCTTGCCCTGTTTCCTCCAGTTTTGAATGCTAACACTCCCCTAGAGGGCCAGAAGTAGGTGGGACACTGAGAGGGTGGGAGCAGTTGTATTTGATGCCCAGTGGGGTGGGATGGAGTGGCTGAGGGAATTGGCAGGGACTGAGGGAGGGAGGCCCAGGAGAGGAAACAATGATGGGTGTGCCACAGCCTCCCAGTCAAGAGGCAGGGTGGTGTTACCATTGCCAAGTTCACTTACTGCCCGTGAGAGTTACTTATACTATACTTTGTCAGCGCCAACCCTTCCCAGCTCATGTGCCAGAAATGCCCTCAACAACAGCCAGCAGATGTTCTGCAGTTTTGCTTCACCCATTTTGTTTGCAGAAGTCACAAAGATCTTAGGTGCCAGAACCCTTCAAACTCTTCCATAGAAACCCTTATAGCAGGAGGAAGTCTTGGGGTAGAACCAGAGGCTAAAAAGTTTCTGTAAAGCTGTATGTTTTATATTAAAAATTAATATGAATTTTGAATTTCATGTTATATCCTATTTATTATATAAAAATAGTTTCTCCCTGTATCTATTGAGTAAAATTATTATCCCAGAAAGTGCCAAGTTTATTTTGTTACCCTGTATATGCCTCCCCCTTGTCCCCTCAAAACACCCAAGAGTACACATTTCCAAGTATGAATCATAAGCTTTTTCTCTTGGTGCAGTGTCCCCAGCCTACTTCCTAGTCTCCTCAGTCCCTATCTGTCCAAACTCTACCTTCAATTCAAGTTCCATCTCCAGATTCCCCTCAGGCTAAAAGTAATCTCTGCCTCTTTTGAACAGCCTCAGGTCTTTTCTGTGAACCTGATCATGTTTCCTCTTAGTATTCTGTGTCTCTGTCTTCTTCTCCTCAAGAACCATTAGCTTCTTGAAAAGAGGGTCTATATCTGATTTTTTCCTGTATCCATCATGGAAACTGTCATTGTGTACTTAATAGGTGTTCAATATACGATGAGCATAGCTTTAGACCTACTCCCCGACTGCCCCTCCCCCTTCCCCCCAGCTCCAGAAAAGGAAGATTTCACACAGGGGCCTGGTTAATGAAAATTCTGCTCCTTGGTGCATTTGTGCTTGGCTGTAAAAGGTCTGGGCCTGGGAAAGGGGGGCAGTATCTTGCCTTCAGTGTCATAACGTATCATTTTATAGCTATGAAGTGTTCTGGTCCAGGATAAGAGGATTCACCCAATGATACAATAGCAAAGAAAACAGGATCTTACCTTAATATTGTCCTCTGGCCAAGAGTTCAGCATTGTTGCAATGTGGCCCTTGTCATGAATGGTGATAAACAGCCCACTGGGAGAAACAAGACATACACACAAAGAAACCAGGCAGTCAGACTGGAAACAGAGTAAAGACCACAAGTATTATGTGTCAATCCATCACTTAATCTTGCCATAGACCTGGGCAAGAGGGGTCTCTGCCCAAAGCCCCAACAATTTAAAGGCCCTGCTCTGGCTCTCCTCCAATCATATCTCTCCACAGAGCAAGGAGTCCATCGGGTCGAGCTCACCGGAGCCTGCACTGTCTCAGTATCCCTCTAGACCACACTCCAGTTACCCAGGACCCCAGAATTTCCTGTCCAAATGGCCCAAAGTCTACTTCCAGGTAATGTGTGGCCTCTTCCCTGGGTCTCTCCTACTGAATATAGGCCACACTGCTGGTGAGTGGATCCCTAGCTGGAACTTGGACATGTGGGCTGGGGTGTCCATATACATGCCATGAGGCCCCTTGTGGTGTGGAATGGAGCTGGGGATGGGAAAAGGAGTGGGCCAGTTTTTTCTGGAGCCCTGGTTGCACAGTGGTTAGGTGCTCAGCTGCTAGCCAGAAGGTTGGTGGTTCAAACCCACCAGCCACTTTGCCGGAGAAAGATGTGGCAGTCTGCTTCCATAAAGATTTACAGTGTTGCTGGGGAAGCCAGCACAACTTGTCCAAGGCAAGGTTACGGAAGCGCCATAGACACATCCAAACTTCCTGAGGGACTGAATTGCTGGGCGGAGGGCTGTGGGGACCATGGTCTTGGGGAATATCTAGCTCAATTGGCATAACATAGTTTATAAAAAAAAATGTTCTACATTCTACCTTGGTGAGTAGCGTCTGGGGTCTTAAAAGCCTGTAAGCAGCCATCTAAGATATTCCACTGGTCTCACCCCTTCAGGAGCAAGGGAGAATGAAGAAAACTAAAGACACAAGGGAAAGATTAGTCCAAAGACCTGATGAACCACAACTACCACAGCCTCCACCAGACTGAGTCCAGCACAACCAGATGGTGCCCGGCTACCACCACTGACTGCTCTGACAGGGATCACAACAGAGGGCCCCAGACAGAGCTGGAGAAAATGTAGAACAAAATTCTAACTCACAAAAAAAGACCAGACTCTCGGGGAACATCTAGCTCAACTGGCATGACAC
>NW_004444076.1:4800840-4812837 GCF_000243295.1 Trichechus manatus latirostris
AAAAAAATTAAAAAAAAAAAAAAAGATTTACGGTGTTGGAAACGCTATGGGACAGTTCTATTCTGTCCTATAGGGTCGTTATGAGTTGAAGTTGATTCAACGGCAACAGGTTTGGGTTTTTTTGGTTAAACTCTAAATTCAAACCTGGACTTCCAAACTATCATGAAGGTATATTTGTAAAGATTGGAGGATGGAATATATTTTATTTAACAGTTTGTTAGCTTGATTTAGAACTTTTAATGTTTAGCTCTAAGGTATGTGGGCCTCCATTTTTTGCCCCAGGCCCCATGAATGTCAGGGTGGGCCTGGTATCCTCTCCTTTAACTTTAGTACAAAGTAGACATGGAGCCTACCCTCTATAGTCCTCAAGGAAAGGAGGAGGGGTGGAGAGGCAGGCCTGACCTCTATGACACAGGCTGACTCTGAGACCCCAGGATTATGGTGGGAACCCCATGTCTATAGTTCAGATAACTACTTGTAACAATATCTGCTGCTACAGGGCCTTGCTATTTGATACCTCGATCAGTGGCATGCTCCAGGAAGAGTGGACTTTCTTCTTGGCTTAAGTCCCTCTTCTCTGCACCCGTGGAATGGTGCAGGTTTCAAAGAGCAGGAACTCTGGAGCTAGAAGGACCTAGTTTGAATCCTGATTCCACTGATTATTACCTTTCAGCCTCAGTTTCTCCATTTATAAAATGGGAACAGTAGTGAGCTACATCATGGGGTAGTTATGAGGATTAAATGACCTCAAGCATGCAAAATGCCTACAAGGGTCAGCCATGGATCTCTCTGTATTCCACAGCTGGGTCTGTTTCAATCTTCTCTCCTTAAGAAGAAGTTAAGGTGCCCAGGAATGAATGACGCCCTGTGAGGCACTGCCTTTGACAGCTGATGTGACGTGTTTAAAATGTGATGTTATTATCCTGCTCTGAGACACAGAGGCAGGCAGGAAGGTGGGAAGCTCCAGGAAGGCCTGGGCCTGGCAGCCACGTTTCCAGCTTCTGAGTGAATTATAGGCTGGGGATCCCAAGGCGCTGAACATCCTGCAGGGAGCTAATATAACCTGAGCCCTTGTCAAGGCTAATGATTCCTCTGAGTAATTAGAACAGAATGTCCTTCACCGCTCCTAGTGCTGCGAAGATAGGCTTCTAGGCTAGAGACACTCATGGGAATCTCACTGTTAATAGCCATTAATGGAACAGGAAAAAAACAAAAATAATTTTAGCCACTGATTACCTCTCCCAAGTTTTTCCTGTTTACCTTAGGGAAGCAATTTTGGAACTTGAGGGGGGGAAAAATATATATAGTAAATATGGCAAGCCGCCAACCTATGGAATCCAGAGTTTACGTGAATACATGTCCTGCTTTACATAATATGCAACACATTTCTGAAAAATTGTGAGTAAATAAAATTTCTATACTTAAAATTATATTGAATGTGTACTTGTGAGGTTGCTGTTTAAAGGGAAACAAAGAAAACCAAACCAGTTGCTGTGGAGTCAATTCTGACTCATGGTGACCGCATCTGTATCAGAGTAGAACTATGCACAATAGGGTTTTCAATGACTGATTTTTTTGTAAGTAGATCACCAGGCCTTTCTTCTTCTTCTTTTTTATTGTGCTTTAGGTGAAAGTTTACAGAGCAAATTAGTTTTCTCATTAAACAGTTAACACACAAATTGTTTTGTGACATTGGTTGCCAACCCTGTGATTTGTCAACATTCTCCTCTTCTCTGTCCCAGTTTCCTTGTTTCCATCCATCCAGTTTTCCTGTCCTTTCCTGTCTTCTCGCCTTTGCTTTTGGGCTGGTGTGCCCATTAGTTTCCTAAACATGAATTGAACTATGAAGCACGTTCCTCAGGTGTGTTATTGTTGGCCCTATAGACTTGTCTAATCTTTGACTGAGAGGTCAACCTCAAGAGTGACTTCAGTACTGAGTTCAAAGGGTGTCCTGGGACCATACTCTCGGGGTTTCTCCATTCTCTGTCAGACAAGCAAGCCTGGTCTTTTTTTTTTGGTGAATTTGAATTTTGTTCTACATTTTCCCCCCCGCTCTGTCCAGGACCCTTATTGTGATCCCTTCCAGAGCAGTCGGTGGTGGTAACCAGGCACCCTCATCTAGTTGTTCTGGGCTCAGTCTGGTGAAGGTTATAGTGGTTGTGGTCCATTAGTCCTTTGGACTAATCTTTTCCCTTGTGTCTCTGGTCTTCTTCATTCTCCTTTGTTCCAGCAGGGATGGGACCAGTAGATATATCTTAGATGGCCGCTTGAAGGCTATCAGATGCTATTCACCAATCAGATATAGAACAATTTCTTTATAGACTATGCTATACCAGTTGAGCTAGATGTTCCCTGAGACCATGGTCCCCAGTCCTCAGCCCAGTAGTTCAGTCTCTCAGGGCATTTGGGTTTGTCTGTGAAGCTTCTATGACTTTGCCCTGGTCAAGTTGTGCTGACTTCCCCAGTACTGTGTACTGTCTTACCCTTCACCAAAGTTACCACTTATCTACTATCTAGTTATGTTTTTCCCTCCTCACCCCTCCCTTGTAACCATCAAAGATTGTTTCTTTCTGTGTGGAAACATTTTCATGTGTTTGTATAATAGTGGTCTCATACAGTATTTGTCCTTTTGTGATTGACATATTTCACTCAACATAATGCCCTCCAGATTCATCTATGTTGTGAGATGTTTCACGGATTCATCATTGTTCTTTATCATTGTGTAGTATTCAATTGTATGTATATACCATAGTTTGTTTATCCATTCATCTGCTGATGTGCACTTAGGTTGTTTTCATCTTTTTGCTACTGTGAATAATACTGCAATGAACATGGGTGTGCATATGTCTATTTGTGTGATGGCTCTTATTTCTCTCCTAGGAAATATTCCTAGGAGTGGGATTGCTGGATCATATGGTATTTCTATTTCTAGGTTTTTATGGAAATGCCGTATCGTTTTCCAAAATGGTTGTACCATTTTGCATTCTCACCAGCAGTGCATAAGAGTTCCAATCTCCCCACAGTCTCTCTAACATTTGTTATTTTCTGTTTTTTTGATTCGTGCCAGTAATGTTGGGTGAGATGGTATCTCATTGTAGTTTTGATTTGCATTTCTCTAACGGCTAGTGATCACAAGAATTTCCTCATGTGTCTGTTAGCTGCCTGAATGTCTTCTTTGGTAAAGTATCCGTTCATATCCTTTGCCCATTTTTTACCTGGATTATTTTTCTTTTTATCGTAGAGGTGTTTAATTTTCCTATAGATTTCAGAGATTAGTCCTCTATTGGATATGTCATAGCCAATTTTTTTTTCCCAGTCTGTAGGTTCTCTTTTTACTCTTTTAGTGAAGTCTTTTGATGAGTGTGTTTAATTTTTAGACGATCCCATTTATCTAGCTTATCTTCTGGTGTTTGTGTATTGTTAATTATGGTTCCTATCCTGTTTATGCCATATACTAGGGCTCCTAGTGTTGACCCTATTGTTTCTTCCATGATCTTTATAGTTTTTGGTTTTATATTTATGTCTCTGATCCATTTTGTATTAGTTTTTGTGTATGGTATGAGATATGGGTCCTGTTTCATTTTTTATAGATGGACATCCAATTTTGCCAGCACCATTTGTTAAAAAGACTGTCTTTTCCCTCATTTAAAGGACTTTGGGCCTTTGTCAAAGATCAGGTGGCCATACATAGATGGATTTACATCTGGGTTCTTGATTCTGTTCCATTGGTCAATGTGTCTGTCGTTGTACCAGGCTGTTTTGACTACTGTAGCTGAATAATGCATTTTGAGGTCAGGTAATGTGAGGTCTACTACTTTATTCTTCTTTTTCAAAATGCTTTACTTATCTGGGGCCTCTTTCCTTTCCATATAAAGTTGATGATTAGTTTTTCCACCTAGTTAAAGAATACTGTTGGTATTTTGATCGGGACGGCATTGTATTTGTAAGTTGCCTTGGGTAGAACTGACATTTTCACAATGTTGAATCTACCTATCCATGAGCATTGTATGTTTTTCATTTATGTAGGTCTCTTTTGGTTTACTGCTGTAGTGTTTTGTAGTTTTCTTTATATAGGTCCTTTATATCCCTGGTAAGATTTATTCCTAAGTATTTTATTTTTTTAGAGGTTATTATAAATGGTATTACTTTACCAGGCCTTTCTTCTGAGGTGCCTCTGGCTGAACTGCCAACCTTTAGGTTAGTAGCCGAGTGCTTAACCTTTTGCACCACCCAGGGTCTCTATTTAAAGGAATCGTTTAGAACATAAATCACTGTTCCCTAATTTATGGCTTTCAAAAGTTTGGACTTTCCTACCTCAGTTTCCTAGAAACAGGACCCAGCTTCTCTCTTAGCTGATGCTTGGTCATCAGGACCAGTGACCAAAGGCTGAGGAGTGGCTAGGAAAGTGGGATGACTCCTGCAAGGAGCTCTGGGGTGGAAGTGTGTAGAGCCAGAAGGGTATGTATTCATGCTTAACAAAAATCCCACTGAGCACCTACTATATTCTTTCACATATTTAACTCAATTGGCCCAAAAGGCATATTCGTTATGTATTGCTTAATTTGGAACAGGGTTGAAACTTTTCTTTCTAACCAAGTATGGAAGAAAGTAGTTCTGATCACCAAATATATCTGCTTCTATCTCTTCCAGACACATGGTGACCTGCACTTCCCTGATTTATTGAAATGAGGCACAGTCATGTGACTTGCTTTGAACAATAAATGTAAGTAGATGCAACATGACATTTTTGGATGGGAGTGCTTAAAAGCAAGTGTGTGAGTCAGCATCTTCTTTTTCCCTTTGCCATGGCAACTTGTACAGTTCTAGATGAGACCACTTTATTAGTCTGGGTCCTGAAGTGAGGACAACACAGAGAATAGACCCCAGCTGATCTGCAAGGGGCATGTTGCAGAAGCACAGAATAAACTTTGTTTTAAGCATTGAGATTTTAGGGTCGTTTGTTATGCAGCATAACATAATCTAGCCATGGTACACTTTGCTAAGCAAAATCTTTCAGAGATGCCCAATATATATTTAAAAAATACTGGACCTGCTCTGGCTAAAGCAGAGGTAAGGCTCCCCTTCTTTGGGGGACTTCATACTCCTTTATATTTCAGCTCCAATTGTGCCCTCAAAGATCTCCAGAAATGTCAGTAAGGGAAAAGAATTCCTTATTGGTAACAGCGCTATGGCACCATGAGTTAGTAACTCAGTTATGTAGTAAATTATAATTTTAATGTGTGTCTCCTCCCACTAGACTGTATGTTTCATGAGAGCAGGATAGCATCTGTTTTTTTCACTGCTGAAGCTCCAGGCCCTAGCATAGCACCAAGCACACAACAGGTACCCTATAAATGACATGTGTGTCATTATTTGTGGTGGTATGCCAAATGGTTAAGAAGATGAGTGCTGCAATGAGACAGACCTCAGGTGCTTCTCTGAGGATTAAATGAAATAATATGTATCAGGTATGTGGCATAGTGCTTGCTGTTGTTGGATGCTGTCAAGTCGATTTCAACACATAGTGATCCCAGGTGACAGAGTAGAACTGCCCCATAGGGTTTTCTAGGCTGTAATCTTTATGAAAGCAGATCACCAGGTCTTTCTCCTGCAGAGCCACTGGTGAGTTTGAACCACTGACCTTTTGGTTAGCAGCTGAGTGCTTAACCACTGTACCACCAGAGCTCCTTGCATAGTGCTTGCCATGTGGTAAATGCTCCATAAGTGGCAGCTGACACTGGCTACTTATGCTAGAGGGCAATAATATATCCCAATATTTTCTGGGTTGGAGAAAATTCCAGGCCAAGTATCCAATTTTGGATGCAGTAGACATGAGAAGTGCTGATCACAATCTGTTCCCCGTACATTTCTTAGAACTCATAAGTCTGTTGGAATTTCATAAGGGCAAAGTGCAGGTGAGGTTCCCTCCTTCCAACAAAGGCCTGTAAATTACCTCACTATCTCCAGTTTCTATCAGGAGCCAGAAAATTCCTCTTGAATTTATAATTCAGTTACACGAAAGAGAAAGAAAAACAAAGATAATGTTCACTTAGAAGAAAGTTATTTCTTGAGGAAAAGACTCTTAACCTTTATCTCAACCTAAAGAGGAGCTACCGTTAGAAGTTTCTTAAGTTAGAATTAAACAAAACAAAAGAAAAAAATCCCAAAAAACCCACTCAAATAGACAACATTCATTTAGGCTTCTTGGCATCAAGTCCAACAAAAAAGGGGAAGTTAATTAAAATAGGGTCAGCGACATTAGGCAAATCACTGCAGCCAGGCTCAGGAGGAGGGACGTGCACTTTCAACTCTGTAACAAAGACTCACTGTTGCAGATGAAACTACCATTCCACACATTTTCGGCAGGAAGGGAACCTGTCCTCTGAAAACCAGAAGAGTCGATTTTTAAAGCCCAGTAGCAGTCTCCTGGAGTCAACAGCACAGCAAGAGAAAGTGGGTCATAGAACCCTGGGGAGGTCTCCTGGAGGACTTCTGCAGCTGAGCACCTGGTGAGGCAGAGCCTGAGGAGGCCAAAGTCTATGACTCATAGCCAGCCTATAGGATGGAGTAACATTACCTAATAGGGAATTGCCCCACAGGGTTGCCAAGGAGCACTGGTGGATTTGAACTGCCAACCTTTGGTTAGCACTGGAGCTCTTAACCACTGTGCCACCAGGGTTCCATCCATGCTTGCAGGAAGTTAAAAATCACATTCTTCACTGCGTTCTGTGAAATGTGACTAAAATGGAGGGAGGGGGTGTCCAGAGATAATTGAACATGGTAGTGATAGGTCTCTCACAATCCTTTGGTTTTATCTTCTATCTTGAGGAACATTTTGATTATTTTGACCCAGCCACTGAATAACCATAGCTGATTTCCTGTACTTTGGACAGCCCCATCCTGTGTCTGTTTTGTTTCCCACTGAGGTGGGATGGTACACTAGGATATTGGGGAGCAGGTATGTGTCCTCACCTTGCTCCATAGAGGTCCCCTTTTCTTCTGACACCCCCAGATAACATATGGGTGTAAAGTGTTTCTGTCTTTGGAGTAAAGGTGTGTGTTTGCAGTCGTGTCTGCTGCGTGACTCCCTCATTGGGACCTCGGAGTGGGCAGGCTTCCTGGATTGCTTGCACTTAAGGTTAGGAACTGCCCTGCCTCATGCATGGGCTTAGCTCATTCTCCCCTTTGCCAGGCACGGTGTGGGCACATGGGAAACAGGGAGGAATAAGACTTTATTTCCAATCTAGAGGGGTTTTCTGCTGTAGGCAGACCAGGAAAAAACAACAACAAAAACCCAAAATAATGGGGTATAACAGAGACATTATGGGAGGACTGAAGACAACCATACAACAAGCAGGCCCCAAATGGCTAAATCATAGATGAGATGCAGCAAAGGTGGGCCTGGGGCCCCTATTCTAGGTCCCCCTCACTCTGCCTCCCTTTTGCTACTATGGAATGATTTTCCCCAGATAGACCTGAAGCATCAGAAGGGCAGGGATCATATGCTCCACTTCCATTGATTTCCATGGGTTCCCTAATACAGCCCTATAAACATAGTATTAGTTTCATAAAGGGCTTCTGAATGGATGGTGAATTCTTCTTTCCTTCTTTGAATGTGGGAATGGAACAGTTGGGACAAGGGCAACAGAAGTTTTTCTACTACTATATCTAGCTATGTGAGTTTGGGAAAGTTACCAGACCTCTCTAAGCCTGTTTCCCCATCTAGAAAATGAAGAAGGTAGACCAGATAAAACAGTCTTTTTGAGCTCTAAAACTCTATGATTCTATGATTACAATCTAGCAAGGCTCACAGGTATCCATGAAATAATTACAAGATTTGGACTTAGACTTACCTGGGTTCAAATCCTAGATAAAACACTTACTAGCTGTGCAACTTTGGCAAATTACTTGACCTCACTGGGTCTCCATTGCTTATCAGTAAAATAGCGTAGTTGTAATTAGATACGTCTCACTAAGTTGGTGTGAGCATTAAATAAAATAATACATGTACAATGTCAGCCACAAAGTAGCGTCTTGATAAATCTTAAGTTGAGACTACAGAAATGTTTGTCAAAGGAATGAATGTCTGTTCCCTTCCAAGAGACACAGAATATCATGCCATGGCATATGGATAGGGTGACACATATCCTGGTCTCCCTGCAGCAACCCCAGTTTATGCCTCTGTCGTGGCACAATTATTATTTGCCTTCCTTTTCACTCTCAAAAACTCACCGATCTGCAGGTCTTGTCTATTAAATCCAATTGTACAAACATTAATTGGGCGCCTACTATGGAAAGTCAAACTCATTCTTTTGGTGGCATCATTTGGAATTATTCTATGTGGTTATTAATTACAACCACAGAAATAACACAGAACATTTGCAAAGTAGTTTACATCACCCAAAGCCTTTTGCTCTCCATGACTTTCTGGCACAGTCTACAATGTACTCTGTGTCAAATTCTGCAGTTTGTTTGGAACACAGACCAAGGATGGAGCCTCAAAGGTATTAGACCAGTGAACCTTAGGACTAGTCGCGGCATCTTCAAGGCCTGATCTTTGTCTTCGGTAAGTCGTGTCATTGTTCCTCACTTCAGTTTCCACATATGAAAAGTGGGAAGAAAACAAAGAAAAGAAGCCAACATTTATTGAGCTTCTATTGGGAACATTGTACACATGTAACACCGTATTCTCATCACCACGACCCTAGGAGGCAGGTATTGTTATTCCCAATTACAGCTGAGAACACTGAGTCTCAGTGAGATGAGATCATACCACTAATAAGTGGACAAACTGGTACGTGAAAGCAGGCAAGAAGCCACCAGCCTTGCAGTCTCATTTGTTGGAGTTTCAGGAGATATCTGTAAAAACATTAAGCCCTTTTGAAGATAGGCTTCTATTAACACAGAGAAAAACTGGAATAGGTTTCTAATTGTTTTTACTATTTTTTTTCTTCTTCATATATTGCTCTAGTGTCTTTGTTGATTATGAGATGCTTTTTGGCATGAGAAAATTATCTGAGTTGAATTCCAAGGGCTGGGGGAATTTCTCCATCTGTTCTTCTTGAATAGGAAGAATCCTGATAAGACATACAAATAGCCAGAGAAGTAACAGCGGTTTTCATTAAAAAGTATGAGTACGGTACATGGAAAAGTTGATGAAGAATGCTCTGTATCTCCATCATATCATTTGCTGACTGAACAATTTATAATCAGGAGAAATAAAGGTCCCATAGATAGCAACTTCAGCTGAAACTGACACCCCTGTCCAAATAGCAAATCATTTCAGAATCTAAAAATTCTAATTTTTCAATTCACAGATGTTTCCAATTAAAACAGGGAAGGTTAATGTGGTTTCAGCTGTTTCTTGAAAATATTAAAATGTGCCAAGAAACTCAGAGAGTTGGTACAAAGGAGTTTCTTTTTCTACTAAAATATTTTTTCCTCCAGAAATAATAATCACAGAGGCTTCAGGCTCCCTTTTCCCTGAGAAGTCACACCTAACAGTCCTCACTTTCTTTTACGGCTGTGTGTATGGCACAGGCTCACACATGCCTCCACTTTATGAAACAAACACCTTCCTGCCATCTAGAGGGCCTCTAGTTAATCTGGGTCTCTGGGCAATAAGTGTTCTGGAATGGGGCTCTGTTCTAACATGAACTTCTGGTATATCCAAAGCAAATAATCATCAAACCTGAAATCCTGATATCGCTATACCTCTGACTCAGAGGCTGCCCGTGCACCACCTGTTTGCATGTAAGTGCAAGATAGCAAGAAAAAAAACACATCCTGTCTGCTTTCTTTTCCAAACCAGGTCTGAGAAGTAGTCACACATATTCTTTTTCCACTGAGTTATAAGTCTCTGCAACCTCAGTTTGAGAAATTGGCTAGAAGCTCAGTGCCCTATAGAAGTGACCTACTGAAACAATAGGCCCCTCAGCCAAGGCCAAGTTGAAATTGTAAAAGCTCAAATTCATTTTATGCTAGCATTTATGAGGCAACTCTATCGCCAGGCATCTGAGTTCTATCTTGAAGCAATTTGTAAGCGGAAGACCCTGCCCACTTTAATTTATCACATAAACATTTCTGGAACTACCATCGTGTATTAGTCATGAAAGCTGGAATTTCATAAGGAAGAATAGAATGAATTTTTCAAAGAGGACAAAAGTTCACTGGAAAACATACATTCGAACATCAGGGACCCTGATCACTGGAAGCAAATGTGAGAGACAAGCTAAATGCCTGGAACCAAATGTCTGAAAGGGCCAATCATCAGATGTAATTAAACACAGGGCAGGGGTAGGATACATTTAACCTAATTTGTAGTTTTGACTGAGTTTAACCTCCAAACTATTAATTTCTTTAAAGGAAGCAATCTCAGTAAACTCAAGATCAGAAATGTTCAAGGCTGAGGAAATATTTGTTCTGTAATGGCTGGGAAATATATATGCTGCTCTCATCAGAAATAAGTCCCAACTGGACCCACTTCAATTTGCAAAACACCAATATTATTGTGAAACCTAAGAGCAGAGGCTTGGCCAGACATACACCAAATCTCAGGTCTTTTGGTGAGTAGCCGAGTGACCCTGGCAAATGACTAAATTTGCACCTGTAAAACAGGGGAATCAAATTGACTACATCTGTGGAAAGAGACAATGGAGAAGCTCAATATCATCAGTCAGAACAAAGGCCAGGGGCCGACTGCAGAACAGACCGTCAATTGCTCACATGCAAGTTCACGTTGAAGTTGAAGAAAACTAAAACAAGTCCATGAGAGCCAAAGTACGACCTTGAGTATATCCCACCTGAATTTACAGACCATCTCAAGAGTAGATTTGACGCACTGAACACCAAAGACCGAAGACCAGACAAGTTGTGGGATGACATCAAGGACATCATATATGAAGAAAGCAAGAGGTCGTTAAAAAGAGGGGAAAGAAAGGAAAGAACAAAATGGATGTTAGAAGAGACTCTGAAACTTGATCTTGAACGTCAACTAGCTACAGTCAATGGAAAAAATGAAGTAAAAGAGCTGAACAGAAGATTTCAAAGGGCAGCTCAAGAAGACAAAGTAAAGTGTTATAATGAAACGTGCAGAGAACTGACGTTAGAAACCAAAAGGGAAGAACATGCTCACCATTTCTAAAGCTGAAAGAACTGAAGAAAAAAATCAAGCCTCAAGTTGTAATACTGAAGGATTCTATGGGCAAAATATTGAACGACCCAGGAAGCATCAGAAAAAGATGGAAGGAATACAGGGTCACTGTACCTGAAAGAATTGGTCAATGCTCAACGATTTTAGGAGGTAGCATATGACCAAGAACTGACGGTATTGAAGGAAGAAGGCCAAGCTGCACTGAAGGCATTGATGAAAAACACATCTCCAGGAATTAATGGAATATCAATGGAGATGTTTTGACAAATAGATGCAGCACTGAAAGTGCTCACTCATCTATGCCAAGAAATTTGGAAGACAGCTACCTCGCCAATCGACAGGAAGAGATCTATATTTGTGCCCATCCTAAAGAAAGGTGATCCAATAGAATGTGGAAATTATCAAACAATATAATCAGTATCACATGCAAGTACAATTTTGCTGAAGCTAACTGAAAAACAATTTGCAGCAGTACATCAACAGGGAACTGCCAGAAATTCAAGTCAGATTCAAAAGAGGACTTGGAACGAGGGGGTATCATTGCTGATGTCAGATGGATCTTCGCTGAAAGCAGAGAATACCAGAAAGATGTTTACCTATGTTTTATTGACTGTGCAAAGGCATTCAACTGTGTGGATCATAGCAAATTATGGATAACAATGAGAAGAATGGTAATTCCAGAACACTTAATTGTGCTCATGTGGAATCTGTACACAGACCAAGAGGAAGTCGTTCGGATAGAACAAGGGGATACTGTGTGGTCTAAAATCAGGAAAGGTGTGCGTCAGGGTTGTATCCTTTCACCATACTTATTCAATCTGTATGCTGAGCAAATAATCCAAGAA
>NW_004444076.1:4812937-4841989 GCF_000243295.1 Trichechus manatus latirostris
CCAAGAAGCTGGACTATATGAAGAAGAATGGGGCATCAGGATTGGAGGTAGACTCATTAACAATCTGTAATATGCGGATGGCGCAACCTTGCTTGCTGAAAGCAAAGAGGACTTGAAGCACTTACTAATGAAGATCAAAGACGGCAGCCTTCAGTATGGATTACACCTCAACATAAAGAAAACAAAAATCCTCACAACTGGACCAATAAGCAACATCATGATAAATGGAAAAATGACTGAAGTGGTCAAGGATTTCATTTTACTTGGATACACAATCAACACCCATGGAAGCAGCAGTCAAGAAATCAAACGATGTGATTGGGCAAATCTGCTGCAAAGGACCTCTTTAAAGTGTTAAAAAGCAAAAATGTCACTTTGAGGACTAAGGTGCACCTGACCCAAGCCATGGTGTTTTTAATTGCCTCATATGCATGCAAAAGCTGGACAGTGAATAAGAAAGACCGAAGAAGAATTGATACCTTTGAATTATGTGCTGGCGAAGAATAGTGACTATACCATCTACTGCCAGAAGAACAAACAAATCTGTCTTGGAAGAAGTACAGTCAGAGTGCTCCTTAGAAGTAAGGATGGCGAGACTTCATCTCACATACTTCGGACATGTTATCAGGAGGACCAGTCCCTAGAGAAGGACATCATGCTCGGTAAAGTAGAGGGTCAACAAAAAAGAGAAAAGACCCTCAACGAGATGAATTGACACAGTGGCTGCAACAATGGGCTCAAACACAGCAATGATTCTGAGGCTGTCGGAGGACTGGGCAGTGTTTCGTTCTGTTGTACACAGGGTCACAATGACTCAGAACCGACTTGATAGCACCTAACAACAACAACAATTTCATGTAAACTGTCCTAGAGAATCTTTTTCATCCCAGGCTTACCATTAATGGCAAGGAATGTAATACTCACTGCCTTTGAGACTATTCCAACTCACAGAGACCCTATATGACAGAGTAGAACTGCCCCATAGAGTTTCCAAGGCTGTAATCTTTACAGAAAGAAGTAGACTGCCATATCTTTCTCCCGTGGAGTGGCTGGTGGGTTCAAACCACTGACCTTTTGGTTAACAGCCAAGTGCTTAACCACTGTGCCAACAGGGCTCCTGAGGAATGTAATAAGTAAGGCAAAATAACAAGTTGACTTGATCTGAATTATGTGGGTATGAGCTATATGTTTGCAATATTACTGCTTTTTATCTATTAGAATTCCTTAGGTCTATACAGCCAACCCCTCAAATCATTCAATGACAGAAATATCAAACAGGGATCTCAAAACAGGCACTCAAGGCCCATCTTAATCTGTCTGGGGGACTGTAACAACATTTGTGCCACTATGAAATATTTTTACTGTTATGCTGAGAAACACAGCAGGCCCATTATTTTCTAGTGGCTTGTACAAGCTAAAACACCCATTCATTCATTAATTCAACAATTATTTAACCAACACTTCTATGAAACAGGCACTGTTTTAGGCACTTGGGATATATCAGTGAGCAAAAGAGAAAAAAAGTCTTTTTTTCATGGTGTTTATATCCATCCATCCTACTATACGGCAACTGTCATACTAGGAGTTAAGAAAATGGAAAGGACAAAGACACAAAGATGAATAAGACACACTATCGGCTAAACTCACTGTTTGACAGAGCAGACAGTGATATAGCAAATCTGTAAAAAACTACTGCATTATAATGTGCTAAGTTCTATAATAGAGGTATTAGCAGAGGGCACTGTGGACAGACAGCGGAAGAGGGAGCAAAGAATTCTGCAAGTGGGGGAGGGAGGATAGGGACTAAGGAGGTAGCAAGAGATGAAGACATTTGAGATGGATTTTAAAGGGTAAGAAGGAGTTTGCATTTGGGTAAGGTGGGGAAAGGGCATCAGGTAAAGTGGACAACTGCTGCTTCTACCAGTTAGTGAAATGTATGGTAGATGTACCTCATACTTGGTAAAGTAGAGGGTCAGTGAAAAAGAGGAAGACCCTCAACGAGATGGATTGACACAGTGGCTGCAACAATGGGCTCAAGCATAACAATCATTGTGAGGATGACGCAGGACTGGGCAGTGTTCCGTTCTGTTGTACATAGGGTCACTATGAGTCAGAACTGACTCCACGGCACCTCACAACAACAACAATATGGTAGATGGTATGATTTAAATAAAATACTGTGTGTAAGCTGAAGTAGCTTATTCAGGAAACTCAACTGGTATCAATTACTAATTAAACTCTGTTTTTGTTTTTAAACTAGGACTAAGTATAAAATGGCCTTCATTCTCCCTAAGTTTTTCCATAAGATGAGAAAATTTGTTTTGGCTCCAGCTTGGGTTTGCTCTCTGAGGTTTTGTGCTTACTTAGGATAATGTTTATGAAAATACAGTCTACATGCTACCTGGGTGGTCCATAAGCTTCCTGCAGGAGAATCATTTGGGGGCATTTTTAAAATGCAGAAACTGGGCCTCACTCTTGACACAATGAACCAGAATCTTGGGAAAGGGAGCTGGCATCTGTAATTTTTAATAGGTGAACTCTTTCACATCTGGAAGTTTAAAACCACTGGCCTAGGAAGAGGCTTACTCTGAAAACACTGTTTTCCTTTTTTAATAATCAAAATCAGTAATTACCTACTTACCTTAATTATGTTAGCCAGCACCTTACCTATATTTGTGCTATTATTACCTGAATTCATATTCCTGAACCTTCTTTTTCTAGAAAGAGAATTTTCTCTGCTCCTCAGTACTGTTACTGCACTCCCAACCTCTCACAATCCAGGCAGGCTCAGTCTAGCTCCATCTATTCTTCCAAACAGTAAAAAGGTTACCATGGCAACTTTGCATCTATATTCCTCCACTTGGTTACACACATGAAGCACTGATTGGCTCACCCAGGATCCATCCTGCACTGGTAGACAAGGGTAACCTATTGGACCTCATTTATGGTGAAGATTGGATACTATTATTAGTTCTCAAAAACCAAGAATCCTGGAAATGCAGGTCATGACTCATTCCCTGTAGCTATTATTTCTTCCCAATTGATTGGCCTGGATTTGGGGATAAAGTTAGTTTGGATAAAGTCTATTCTTTAACTATCATAGAAAGGTAGAAACTCTGCAATTACTTTTATCCCTACAGCCTAGCCATTTTTTAATTATTGTGGTAATATATACATATATAAATTTGCCATTTTAACCATTTTTACATGTACAATACAGTGGCATTAATTACTTTCACCATGTTGTGCAAACATCACCACTATCCACTTCTGAAAGTTTTTCATCAACAGAAAGTCAGTACCCCGTAAGCAGTAACTCCCCATTCCCAACCCCCTACCAGCCGCTGGTAACCACTAATAAACTTTTGTCTCTATGCATTTGTCTATTCTAGATATTTCACGTAAGTGGGATAATACAATATTTGTCCTTTTGTGACTGGCTTCTTCTACTCAGTATAATGTTTACAAGGTTCGTCCACATTGTAGCATGTATCAGAACTTCATTTCTCTTTATGGCTGAATAATATTCCATTGTATGTATATGCTAAATTTTGTCTATCCATTCATCTGTTGGTGGACATTTGGGTTATTTCTACCTTTTGGCTTTTGTGAATAATCCCCCAGCTAGCTTTTAAGTTCAATTAAATTCCAGAAATATCTGCTGTGTGCCTGCTATGTTACAAGCCCTGTGCTTGTAACACAGAAGGTTCTTAAAGGAATCGAACCACTTTTTACATGAACATTAAAAAAAAAATTAAGACAGACTACATTTTAAACAAAGTTATATAGTTATAGCTCTTTGTCTTTAAGTACAGAGCCACTGACAATAGAAGTTCACTCCTCTGGGATTCTGTTAGAAGTCATTAGGAAAATAAGACTCCAAGTTTGTTCTCCATTCATCCTTCTATCCATCTAATAAGTACCATGTGTCAGGCTCTGTGCTGGGTATACAATGGGGAGCAAAACTAATGTGGCTCTTGCCCATCTGAAGCTTACAGCCCAGTAGTGGAAGGAGTCCTGGATTGCAAACAGAGAGCTCCAAACTTTAGGTTCAGTTCTGTCTCTTACAAGAGTCACTTAACCTCTTGAATCCTCCATTTCCTCATCTGCAAAGAGGGCTTCCCTATATGTTTTACAGGGTGGTTGGCAGTCGTATGTGAACTCACCCTAAAACTTCAAAGCACTATGTAAATACAAGAGCTGTGAGTTAAGTTTGATTCAAATGGTGGGAGGAACACATATTGCTATGCACAACAGAGAGGAGCAAAGAGTTTTGGAATAAGAGCAGGAGACCTGAGTTCTAGTCCTACCATTTCCATTGACTTGTGCTCCTGGTGGGGAGGGTGTCACTTCCCCTTTAGACCTTGGTTTGAGGTGGTTGATCTAGAGTCCGAAGGTCCTGTCACTGTCTGTTGCAAAGGTAGGCAAACCTGCACAAAAATGCAGAGCTCAAAGGTCTCTTAAGAGCTAATCAATTCCACCTGTTTACAGACAGTGCCCCACCTAAGGCTTCCTGGAGAGATGTGACTCTGTTTTCCAAGCCTCTCAGGAAGCAAATGCCTCAGCCTGCCTTAGAACTCACTGCAGAGCTCAGGAGTAGGCTGCACAGGGCACATGGTAGCATCTGCGTTGGCTAGAGTGTTCCACAGGACGTGCAGGGGGATTTTATAAAGTGTGGTGGTCATGAAATACCCTGACACCAGCTCAAAGGAATATCATGGGAGCAGAAGCCTCGGCGTGCACGTGCTGCATGACTACAAGGTTGTGCCTGTGCAGGTGTGAAGAACCTGCCCAAGGTGCAAACCCGAGCTTTCTTTCCAAGGCTCTCTAACTGGGCACCTTGACTTGACATTGTAATCCATAGTCCCATCTCATGCCATCTCCCTGCAGAGGGCTCCGGCCCCAGACTGATGCACACAGGATTCCTGCAGATACCTGTTGCTAATTTCATTCAGTCTAAGAAACATGTAGGGTGGGGGTGGGTCATATTTGTGAGCATACGACTGATTCAGAAATGCTGAGTTTAAGCAATGCCGGATGAGAGAGATTCCAATACGGAAGGAGAAAGAGACTTTAAAATAAGGTAGACTTGGTTTTGAATTCTGCCACTTATTGTATGACCTCAAGCAAATCTCTCATTATCTCTGAACTCTGTAGCCTCATCCGTGACATGGGCATAATAAGATATTCTGACTTCTTAGGGCTGTTATGAGATTCAGAGATAATAAAGGTAATATGACTATCACTGTACTGACCATTCAATAAAAGGAAGTTGTAGTAGTAATAGTAGTAGTAGTTGTGGTTATAAGCCAGCTTATTGTTTCATTTCTGGAGCCCCAGCTCAACTTTCCATGACTGTCAGTACACCAGGACATAGTTTACAATCAGGCAATTCTTCTGTCATTTTCATCTTCACATCAAACTGGTCTCCAAATACTACAGATTTCTCTTTCTCAGTGTCCCGGGTTTCCACCCTTCATTTCCACATCTAGGAAGGACTCTGTCAGACCCTTCTTACCTGCTTCAGTTAATAACAATAGTTCCCTGTGGACTCTCCTCTTCAGTCTTCTGAGAATTATCCTCCTCAAAAAATGCTTTTATCACACACACAGCCACTCGAAAATGTGTTATGATCCCCAACTAACCCAATCCAAACTCCTCACTTCGCCTCACACGCAGCCTTACCTTCCTTACCCTCAATGGAGAGGGCTCCTTACAAACCCTGAACATGCTACAGGCTGAGGTGGTGGTGAGTCCTTTGCCTTGGAGATGCTCAATCACCAGAGAGAAGAGGCTCATGAAAGACAGGATAGGAAATGGAGACTTGTACACTCTGGGGCATGGGTTTGAATTGTGGCTCTATCACGTACTGGATGTGTAAACTTTTTGAGGTTACTTTACCTCTTACTTTTCTTCAGCATTAAAATGGGCCTAGTATAGTATATGGAATCCCTGGGTGATGCAAATGGTTAATGCACTTGGCTGCTAACCAAAAGGTTGGCGGTTCAAGTCCACCTAGAGGTGCCTTAGAAGAAACGCCTGGTGATCTGCTTATGAAAAATCAGCCACTGAAAATCCTATGAAGCACAGTTCTACTCTGACACACATGGGGTCTTCATGAGTTGGAGCTGACCCAACAGCTACTGGTTTATTAATAGTATATACTTCCAAGGGAGGTTGTGAGGACCAAATGAGTAAAGCATCTAGAACAGTGCCTGGCACATTGGAAGCTCTGAGTGAATAAATGTGAGCCACTGTTATATGACTGAGGTAACTCAAACATCCCATGAAGAAAGGCAGCTGCTTTTAGCTATAAACCAAACCAAATTCACTGCCGTTGAGTCAACTCTGACTTATAGTGACTCTATAGGACAGAGTAGAACTGCCCCATAGGGTTTCCAAGGAGCGGCTGGTGGATTTAAACTGCTGACCTTTTTTTTTTAATTTTTCAAGGTTAAATTTACTTATAATGCCTTTTTTCGTTTGTGCTTTAGGTGAAAGTTTACAGCTCAAGTTCTCATGCAAAAATTTATGCACATATATTGTTTTGTGACATTAGTTGCAATCCCCACAATGTGACAACACACTCCCCCTTTCCACCCCAGGTTCCCTGTGTCCATTCAACCAGTTCCTGTCCCTTCCTGTCTTCTTATCCTGCCTCCAGACAGGAGCTGCCCATTTGGTCTCCTGTATCAGATTGAACTAAGAAGCCTACTCCTCACGTGTATTATTTTTTGTTTTACAGTCCTATCTAATCTTTGTCTGAAGAGTGGGCTTCAGGAATGATTTTAGTTCTGGGTTAACAGAGTGTCCAGCGGCCATAGTTTTGGGGATTCCTCCAGTCTCTGTCAGACCACTAAGTCTGGTCTTTTCATGTGAATTTGAGCTCTGCTCCGCACTTTTCTCCTGCTCCGTCCAGGACTCTCTGTTGTGTTCCCTGTCAGGGCAGGGCGATCACTGGCAGTAGCCAGGCATCATCTAGTTCTTCTGGTCTCAGGCTAATGGAGTCTCTGGTTTATGTGGACCTTTAGTCTCTTGGGCTAATATTTTCCTTGTGTCTTTGGTTTTCTTCATTCTCCTTTGCTCCAAGTGGGTTGGGACTAACTGATGCATTTCAGATGGCTGCTTGCAAGCTTTTAAGACCCCAGATGCCACTCACCGAAGTGGGATGCAGAACATTTTCTTAATAAACTTTGTTATGCCAATTGACCTAGATGGCCCCAGAAACTATGGTCCCCAGGCCCCAGACCCAGCTACTCTGTCCCTCAAAGTGTTTGCATGTGTTCAAGAAACTTCTTAGCTTTTGCTTTGCTCCAAGTATGCTGACTTCCCCTGTATTGTGTGTTGTCCTTCCCTGGGGAGGGAGAGTGAGGGGAATCCGCTAACTAGATAGTAGACAAGGATCATCTTCGGTGAAGGGATGAACTGCCGACCTTTTGGCTAGCAGCCGAGCTCTTAACCATAGCTAACAGAAAAACTTAACTGGCTGAAATTTAAGGAAATTTATTTCAGATAACAAGAAATCCAGAGGTAGGTGGCTCCATGGTTTGTTAATTTAGTGGCTCAACATAGTCACCAAGGACTCAGGCTCTCCATGTTTCCACTTTGCCATCCTTGGCATTATAGGTTGGGTCCTCAGGCTGTTTCTCTTACAACTACAGGGTGATTATTACAGTTCCAGGCATTCCAGGCAAACATGAAAACATCCAGGGAGGAAGAAGTGTGCTCTGCTCATGACGAGAAAAATCTTTCCCAGAAGTCTTCTGGCAGATTCCCCTCACAGCTCTCTGGCCAAAATTGGGTCACATATCTATCCTAAATCAGTCACTGGCAAGGGGAAAGGACCACTATGACTGGTGAGATTAACTAGGAACCACTGCTTGGTGTTGGAAAGGAACAAGACTCCTGCAAAGCAAATGGCCAACTGGGGGAAGAAGAATAAATGACAAAAAATAAGAATTTTGTTAAGGGGGACAGAGACCAGTTGTCAAGTTGATTCTGACTCATGGTGAACCCTATGTGCGTCACAGTAGAACGGTGCTCCTTAAGGTTTTCAATGCTGATTTTTCAGAAGTAGATCACCAGGCCTTTCTTCTGCGGTGTTTCTGGGTGGACTGGAACTGCCAACCTTTCAGTTAGCAGCTGAGCACATTAACCATTTACACCACACAGGGACTCTGAGAAGGAGGAAGGAGTGGGGAAATGGCAAACAACAGTATCTTCTACATTCCCAATCCTGAGAGTCCATGACTCTTGGCTTGTCCCAGCTACATGCCTTGCTTCTGCTGTTCCTCCTGCTTGGAGCTCTTTCAATAAATCTTCGTTGCTATCTCCTGTATTCCAGGGTCTATGCTGAACTGTCTTCCCAGTGTGAATCCAAATCCTTCTCTTCAAGGCTTAGATCAAGAACCAACAATTCAGTGGAACAATTTCTTACAATAATGAATTATCTCAACACTACAAAGTAAACTAAATAATCCATACCACATCTCACTCATTGACTCACTGGCTTATATTTCCGAAGAATTGCTCCTCACTTGAGTTGGGCCATAAACCCCTCAAGGACAGGCACTATGAATAAACTTCTTGTTCCATTTGGATCTTCCACGTACTTGTAGTGGCCAACCATAAAGATGGTGCTTAATCAATACTTCTTGAATGTAATCAGAAGGCAGTCTGTGCTCTCTATGGTGGGTGCTTGAAGGTGCTATGCTGGGCACCACAGGAGATACAGGGAAGAGTAAGACATAGTCCCCCCTCCCCACCCCCACCCCCAAAGCTTGTAGTTCGGGAGAAGAGCTCACAGAAATTGTGTGAAGTTGGAAAAATCCATCTTCTACCATCCAAATTCCTTTCAGCCTTTCTACATACTCCCTTCCAGTAATCCTGCATGACAACATCACGTTGGTTCACACTGTGATGAGCCTTGTTCCCTTGTCAGCACCCCAGATAGGTCCTTCCTGATCTAGTGCCTCCTATCCTTCTATTCATATAAAAGCTACCCCTTCCTGACTCCCAATCCCTATCGTCTTGGGAGGCACTAGCTTAAGAGTTTCAAAAACTAGTTCATATATAAAGTTTCTGATGTTACTCCTTCAGGGTACATGAGAAATTTGAGGGGATACCTGGAGATGCAATGGACTAACACAAGGGCATGAATATAATAATGGATTTTAGGGACTGGCCAGTTGGTGGTGGGGTTCTTTCCTGGCAAAGCAGGCTTCAAAAAATACTACAACAATGATCCTTACTTTAGCCCAGAATGTTTCAAAACATTTGCAGTGCTTATAGTTTCTCCTCTATTTGGACTAAGCTTAGCTTGAGGAAACACATCCTTTAGTGCATTTTACAGATTAATGGGAGATCAAGGTTATCTGAGGAAAGGTCTACTCAACTCTTGCCTTTACGTATGTGTTTCCTTCTCAGGGTAAGGAAATTGTTCCCACATCTATTCTTTTGATCACTATTGGCTGGATTGCCAGGGACAAGGAAGGAACAAGGACAGTGCCAGATAAAAAAGAAACAAAAATCAGTTTGTTTAAATCACCAGGGAAATCTGCCTTTAAATAAAAGGAAGTCAAACCCAGAACATCCTGTTCTAGTTAATAAGGCTCATCTGCCTCCAGCCTGAGCGAGGAAAATATAATCCTTTGCATTTGTGTGGGGCTGCTCAACCATTCCCACCTTCACTCTAAGCCCCCTATACCCAAATTCATGGATGGCTGAGGAGTGTCCTCTTTCCCCCTCCCGCCCAACACACAGAGCAAGCTGCTCCTTCTAGATGCTGAAGTCCCAGGCAGGTCATATGCAATTAAGTGCAAACTCACTTTTTTGTGTGTAAATCTCAAAACTTCCTCTAAAAAAGAATAAACCCACAAATGGTGCTGGCAAAACTGGATATCCATTTGCAGAAAAATGAAAGAAGATCCATACCTCATACCTTACACAAAAACTAACTCAAAGTGGATCGAAGACCTAAATATAAAACCTAAAACTATAAAGATCATGGAAGAAAAACTATGGACAACACTAGGGGCCCTAATATATGGCATAAATAGAATACCAAAAATAACTAAAAACACACAAACAGAAGAAGATAAACTAGATAACTGGGAGCTCCTAAAAATCGAACACTTATGCTCATCAAAAGACTTCACCAAAAGAGTAAAAAGAGAACCTACAGACTGGGAATAAATTTTTGGCTAGGACATACCTGACAAGAGTTTAATTTCTAAAAGTTATAGAAAACATCAACACCTCAACAACAAAAATATAAACAACCCAATTAAAAAATGGGTAAAGGACATGAACAGACAATTCACCAAAGAAGACATTCAGGCGCCTAAAAAATACATGAAAAGATGCTTGCCATCATTAGATGTTAGAGAGATGCAAATCAAAACTACAATGAGATACCATCTCACCCTGACAACAATGGCACTGATTTAAAAAAAAACCAAAAAACAACAAATGCTGGTGAGGTTGTGGGGAGACTGGAACTCTTATACACTGTTGGTGGGCATGTAAAATGGTTTAACCACTGTGGAAAATGGTATGGTGCTTCCTTAAAAAGCTAGAAATAGAAATATCATATGATCCAGCAATTCTACTCCTAGGTATATGCCCTAGAGAAATAAGAGCCATGACACAAATAGACATATGCACACCTATGTTCATCCACAGCATTATTTACAACAGCAAAAAAATAGAAACAACCTAAGTGCCCACTGACGGATGAATGGATAAACAAACTGGTACATACATGCAATGATAAAGAATGATGAATCTGTGAAACATCTCACAACATGGATGAATCTGGAGGACATTATGATGAGTGAAATAAGTCAGTCACAAAAAGACAAATATTGTATGAGACCACTATTATAAAAAGTCAAGAAAAGGTTTACACACAGAAAGAAATATTTTTTGATAGTTACCAATGATGGGAGGGGGAGGGAGGGAAAATCACTAACTAGAGAGTAGACACGTGTTAACTCTGGTGAAGGGAAAGACAGTACATAATATGGGAGACGTCAGCACAACATGACCAAGGCAAGTGAGGACACTGAGAGGTATGCAAAAATAAAAGGCAACGATGATAAATACTATAACATACATAATCCTTCAACAACAGTAAGAACAAATAAGAATTTATTAGAGGATACAGAGGTAGATAAGTATGCTGAATAGGTGTGGGAGGGCATATGGGAGTACACCCACATGCGCATGTAGGTTTGGCTGTAGATATTTCTATATATATATTTGTATATGCTGCATGTATATTCATATATCTAATGGCACACAGGGGACACAGTCATGGAAACACCCTATATATGACCAAACACCTTGCAGGACTGAGTTACTGGGCTTGAAGGCTAAGAATGATAGTCTCAGGGGACATCTAGGTCAATTGGCATAACATAGTTCATAAAGACAACGTTCTACATCCTACTTTAGTGAGTAGCATCTGAGGTCTTAAAAGCTTGCGAGCAGCCATCTAAGATACAACTCGGTCTCTTTCTGTTTGCAGCAAAGGAGAGTGAAGAAAACCAAAAACTCAAGGAAACAATTAGTCCAAAGGACTAACTGACCACAGCCTTCACTAGCCGGAGACCAGAAGAACTAGTTGGTGCCCAACTACCACTACTGATCTCTCTGACTAGGATCACAATAGAAGGTCCCGATTAGAGTGGGAAAAAATATAGAACAAAATCACATTCATAAAAAAGACCAGATTTACTGGTCTGAGAGAGACTGGAGGAACCCCCATGAGATGAAAGCCCTTAGGTGCCCTTCTAACTTGGAACTGAAGCCATTCCCAGAGATCATCTTTCAGCCAAATAATAGACAGGCCTGTAAATAAATAATGTACATGAGGAATGTGCTCCTTAGAACAACCATCTACATGAGACCAAAAGGGCAACATCTGCCCAAAAGCAATGATGAGAAGGCAGGAAAGGGCAGGAAAATCAGAAGAATGGAAATGGGGAACTCAAGGTGGTAATGAGGAGAGTGCTGACACATTGCAGGGATTGCAACCAATGTCACAGAACAATTTGTGTATAAACTATTGAATGGGAAACTAATTTGCTCTGTAAACCTTCACCTAAAACACACACACACACAGAATAAACCCATTCCCTTAGTGATTAAAACCCATGTAATTCAGACACAAACCCAAATAATCCTCTTCTACTCCTCTGTTCCAAAGCATTTCTGTGATTTGGGATCCAAACACAACTTAACTGACTCCACATGACAATTGTGTCAAGTAATAGCTGAGCACCTCACGCTTCTCATGGCATCTTCCTTAGATCTATCTCAGCACCAGCTCCCAAGCCATGGCACCACAGAGTCCATGACAGATTCTGGACTGCCTAGCTGGTGTGTCTGGGAAGGTGCCCATAAGTGAATCGGAGCTCTCAGCAAAAAGGACACTTTGCAGATAAACCTGCAAGCTTTTTCTTGTCAGAAAATGAAAGGTATGTGTTTTCATCTACTTCTGCATTTTTTCTCCCTTAAATGCCAGAAACCTTAGAGGCAAATTTATTGCCCAAGTGCTCTAATCTGCTCGTTTTAGGTCCACAAAATATTAGAGAATATCAGGGTTGGAAGAAGCCCCCAAGATCACCTAGTAAAATCTTCTCATTTTATAGATGAGGAAATTGAGGCCCCAACAGGAGATTTACTGAGGGTCACAGTGCTAGTTGGTGACAAAAATTGGAACCAGAACCCATGTCTCAGGGCTCCCAGATCTTTCTACTAATGCACAGTGGGGCCAGGAAGTATCTACTTTTGCTTCCTTTCGATGGTCTACATCTTCAGTGAGCTACCTTTCGCTAGCCTTTAACCCAGGGGTTCTCAAAGTGCAGGCCCTGCACCAGCAGATCAGCACCACCTGGAAAATAGTTAGATATGTAAATTATCTGGCGCCAGACTTGCTGATACTGTGTTTTAACAAGCCCTCCAGGTAATTTTAATGCTCGTTAACGTTTGCGAACCACAGCTTTAATCTGTTAGGCACGTCCAACCTGTTAACAAGGGATTTAGGGCACTAATCAGATCCACCTGCTTTCATAGCTCTGTTTCAGTTTGGGTCTACCAGTTACCTAAGGCAGAGGTTCACTTAAGCTACCTCCCAAGAAAAAAGGTTTATTATAAATGTGTGAACAGGAACTGGAAGTGGAAAGCTGTCATGAACTGAGGCAGCTCTGGGGACCAATCCCTCTCTGCCTCTGTGTTTTTTAACTCTCTCTTTCCCCTGCCTGCCCTGTTCTCCTCTCTCCACAAATTGCTTCCTTTACTTCCTACTTCCTCCTCCATAGTTGACATTTGTCTTTGGTCTACCCTGACCTGTCTCTAAAGTATAGTATTTAAACCACAGCATCCCTATTGCCTTAATTTCCCCTCCTAACTGGAAACTTCTTTCCATGTAACTTTTTCCATGTCTCAGTTCAAATTTCTGTAAGGGAATCCAGCTGACCCAGCTCATTTTTGGGAGCCAGGACACACAGGTCAGGGGTCACATGCTCACCCAAATGGCTGGTTCCTCCTGAGTCTGATGCTTTCTCCTGAGACTAATCAATTATTGGCATAGGATAGTGGGCAGCTATTACCATTACAAGGTGGGTAACACAGGAGAGTCAAGAGGGTGTGTACGCAGCTTCGGAGAGGGTGCAGCTTCAAGAGAAAATTGGCGGAGGGAGGAGGAATGCAAATGTGAGGCTCCCCACCCCTCTTCTTCCAATAACCCTGTGAATGAGACATGAAGGAACTTGGCACTGGGGTTCAACAATTTGGCTTGCTGAGGGTTTGAGTTGGATATGAATATCCTGCTATATTATCAGGACCCTAATCCTCAGGTATGCTGTCTGGCTGGGGTGGCCTGGACAATTGGGGCTGCACCTTATCAACTCCCTGGGAGTCACACAAGATCCCAGCTGGAAGGAACTTCAGACATTACCTGGCTCAGTGATTCTCAGCCCTGACTGCCCATTAGAATCACCTGGGGAGCTTTGGACAGCTAAAGCTGCCTGGGCCCCACCTCAGGGATTCTGATGTAATTAATCTGGGATGGGGCAGTGGTATTTCTTAAAGGCTCTCCAGATGCTTTGAATGCAGAGCCAGTGTTGACAACCACTGTTGGAATTCAGCCATCTGAATTTTATAAGTGGGCAAACCGGCTCAGCTACATAATGCAACTGTAGCTCCCTTAAGGATTGCATTTCTGACTTGGTTATAGAGTTTGGGTTATTAGATCATAAATTGTCAGAACTGGAGAGATCACATCCCCTGCCACTTTTACTCGAGACTAAAGAGCTAAGTGACTTGCTGAGGAGTCATGGCCAGAAAGGTGGTTGAGTAAGGGCTAGAGCCCAGGTTTTCTGACTCCTAACCCAGTGTTTTTCCATAACCCATGGCTGAAGGACCAAAATTGCCAGATGCAAGCTAACCAGACCCAGCTGCAGACTTTGTGCTTGCTCTACTCAAGCCTTTCCAGTCGCACAGCTGAAACAGTTTGGCAGAGGAGTCTGGGTGTAATTGGATGTGGTGTAGGCTTGGCCAAAGGAATCAGCACTTTTGAAGCCCTGAGGATAGGGAGGAGGCAGGGGTGATAATCCCAATCCTTGCAGGATTTCTGTGCTGCAATCCAGATTGTGATGTGCTCAGAGACTGTGCCCTGGGTGTCAGGGCCTTCCCATCAGCTGAGATAAGGTGGTCTTTGTTTTTCAGTGTGGCTTTTGTCAAGATGTTGGCACCCACTGGTCAAGGGAGGAACTATTCCTGTGTATGGCTAGAAATTGACTCCAACTGTTAGAGGCCTGTGACATTTAGGAAGCACAGGTGTTTGATTGGTGTTCCAGGGGGTCCCTCTGTGGGGTGTGTGTGTGCTGTGGTGGTTGAAGACAAATGGGTTCCAGCGCAGAAAAAAGAGGCAAGGACTCACGAGATGTGGTGAGCTGGCAACAGGAAATGCAGGCAGATGAGTGTAAGCATTAGCCACACTCTTTTACGGGGATAGGGGTGAGAGAGAAGAAGGGATGAAAATGTTGGGCTTCCAACCAGTTCTTTCCAGTTTGAACCACTGCTGAGAATTTGCCTTTCCACCTGGGGATCTTGCTAAAATGTAGACTCCGAATTCAATATATCTGAGGTGGAAAGGCAAATTCTCAGCAGGGGGTCGAACCGAAAAGAACTGGTTCGAAGCCCTGGTTTGAGGCTGTCAGCTGGGCAGGTACCAGCAGTCAGAGACTTCGTGGCAGAAGTGGGAGGCCCTTGGCCTGTTTTCCTCCAATCTTGGAGCAGGTGGGATACCCACTGCCATCCAGAATTGCCATCTCAGAACCCTTGTTCATATTCTACATAATTTAAAAATAAAGCCTTGTTATTGTTCTTTAAAAAAAAAAAGTCACCAGGAGCTGAGATTCAAGCCCAAGCCCACCTGGTTTTCAAGTCCCTGTTCTTTCCATGATCCACAACCCAGCCCTTCCATCACCAATACAGATGGGTCCCACACAGAGGCTGGGAAATGTTAGGTCTGCAAGGGTGTGTGCATCCCTTGGAGCCCAAGAGGCTGAGGAGAGTGAAGACAGGGCTGGATCAATAGGGAGGCAGCCTAGGAGAGGGAAAGTATTCACTGACGCTGGACAGCCAACTGTCTCATATTGGCTTCCTCCCTGTATCACCCTCTCTTGGTTGGGCTCTGTCCTGGCCTCCAGGCCAACTACCTCTGGCTTTTACCTCTTCTGTGTTATACACTAGTAACCTTCAAGAGCATTCCTTCAAGCCAGGGTAGCCAGGATCCATGGCCCATGGAGGCATGGGACATGGGATGTGCCAGGGCCAAGGTAGGATCGGGGAGGGGAGACTCCAGCGAGCCCAGAAACTTCTGCTGTGTCTCATCTGCTCAGGACAGTGCCCCTGAGATACTCTGGCATCGCCTCCTTCCAGGTTGTGAGGTGATGGAGAGCTACAGGCATGTTACAGAGGTTCAATTTTAGCATCGGCTGGACCTGATTAGCTTTGGTGGGGGGCCAGACCTCTTACAGAGGACTCCATTGTTCCAGGGAACCTAGCAGGAATGTTTATCATTTCAGAAACTGAGAAGAAGCTGGCTGTCTCCCTCTTGGCCTCAGGGCTGTCCTCCCTTCAGATGCTAATCCATAAAGCCATTCCAGACCAGGCCTCAGATGAAGCTGAGGGCTGGGGTGGAGCCCAAACTTTCATCTCCCTCAGGAGCAAGGCAGGTGTGGAATCAACACCTGGAAAGCAGCCAAATGGAAACCTGGAGCAACAGCTCAGAATGTCACGTCAAATAACTTAATTGGGTAATCATGTGAAGAATGGTTCGTGCAAAAACATATGGGGGAAGTCTATACCAAGTGTGTGAGGGACCAATCCAAGAAGTCAGTTCAGTCTGCCCATGCCTGCCTCAGCCCCATCCAGCTGCAGGTCCCAGGACCTTCCACTCAGAGCATCAATCCTCCCAGAAGCAGCTCTGGAAACATTAGCTGCCAATCCCTACTAAAGTCCCCCAGGCAATCAAGCATTCCTGGAGCTGCAAGGACACCCCACTCCTGAATGCCCACCACATATGCACGGTCCTTAACTATAAGAGGCAGCATAGGGTAGTGGTTACCTGCCCACACTCTGCGGCCAGACTGCATGGGTTTGAATCCTGGCTTTGCCAGTTAATAGCTGTGTGACCATAGGCAAGTTATTTCTCATCTGCAAACAGGATAATAATAGTATCTTCCTCTTAGAGTGGCTGTGATAATTAAATAAGTTAATATATGTAAAGATTTTAGAATATCACCTGGCTTGTAGTAAGCTGTTGTTATTATTATGCTTATCTTCCGATTCTAGTTAATTTGTAGGTTCCCTGTTGGGACTGTCACTTGCTTTTTTTCCCACATTATGTGCCCAGCATCTGCGGCACCTTACTCTACCCTTGCCCAGGGTTACCTGGTTCCCTGACCTCAAGTGGTTGGCAGGGCCCTGTTTCTATCCACATGGACTCATAACTCTGTTGCTGAATCCCTGTCCATCACCGATCCCTTGGAGAATCCCCCTGGTGGACAGGGCCTGGACCTGAGTCTGAAATAGGTTCCCACTAATCCAACCCCCTTGGGTGGTGTGAAGGGGACTAAGGACTTCCTCTTTGTTGGGCAGAACCACTGGTCCGTTCTCTTACCCAGCCCCTCTACTCTCTTGCTTCACCTACCATGAAATCCTGGAAGGCCATGCATTCTAGCAAGTTGGGGTATGCTTGGATCATTGCAGACAAATGCTTTTTGTCCCAATTCTTTGCATTCATCTTTCATGGCCCAGCTCAAATGGCACCTTTTTGGTGAAGTCTTCCCTGATTTTCCACAGTCAGAATTCTGGCCTGATTTCCACAGTCAGAATTCTGGCTTGACCAATTGCTGGCTTCCTATGAAACAGAAGTATGTGTAATGAACTGTGGGGGCATGGAGGAGGAAGTGATCTGTTGGCCTGGGGGAAGGTCAGGGATGGCTCCAAAGAGAAGCTGACACTTGGGGTGGACCTTGAAGTATATCCAGATTTTTAATGGGTGGAGAAAGAGGAGTGGACATTTGAGGCAGAGGGGACAGCATTGCCCAAAAGCAGGGAGGCAGGAAAATGCCCAGTGTACTTGGGCAGGAAAAATAAGATCAGTGTGGCTAGAACATGATGGGCTTAGAATGCTCTGTCAAAGTGTTGGACTTGATTCTTTAAGCCCTCAGGGCTGGTGAAGGCCTTTGAGGTGGGAAATGACATGAGCTGATCTGCACTGTGCAGGAGGAAGGACCTGGAAGGACCATTTTTGAGCAGGAAATGGGAGGTCAGTGGAGCCCTGCATCCTTCAGAAATGTATCATCAGCTCCTAACATCTCCATGGGGATGAGCATAAGAGGACAGGAGTCTCTTTCCTGTTGAAAGTTGTAGGTTGAAGCCCAGAACTGGTATCGGGCTCTGGCAGGATGTGCTAGTCCCTCTGCCCCATGAGATTGCAAAAGCTGGCATGGCTGCTGCAACCAGACTGCATGGGGGCTATTCTGAGTGATGAGGACATGTCTGCTTCAACAGCCAGACACCCCATCAAGACAACATTTGATGTTCTGTGCTCTGCTATTCTTCCAGTGGACCAGGAAAAGAAGAGAACGGGCATGGGGGTTTCCTGTGAGTGGGCTGCAACGCTCACTCCAAATGCTGGCTTCAAAGCTGCCACTTGTTTTTGCACATTAACAAAAGATGTTCCAGCTTGATAAGTCCATGTTCCTCATATAACACATGATTTATAAATTCTACCTAAATGCAAATTACATGTCTGTGTAAAACCAACTGTCGTTCAGTCGATTCCAACTCATGTCAACCTTATACGTGTCAGAGTAGAACTGTGCTCCATATGGTCTTCAACGGCTGATTTTTTGGAAGTAGATCGCCAGGGCTTTCTTCTGAGGTGTCTCTGGGTGAACTCAAACTGCCAAACTTTTGGTTAGCAGCCGAGCGCATTAACGTTTGCACTACCCAGGGACAATAGCATAAACCAAAACCAAAAACTCATTGCTGTCGAGTTGATTCCAACTCGCAGCCACCCTGTAGGACAGAGTAGAACTGCTTCATAGGGTTTCCAAGGAGCGGCTAGCGGATTTGAACTGCCGATTGTTTGGTTAGCAGCCTGAGCAACTAACCACTGTGCCACCAGGGCTCCAGAATATTCTAGCACAGACTAGAACAATGTTACATTACATATAATGAACCCAGACAGAGCTGTTTTATCATTAGTGCTCTAACTATGTAACTATGTGTTTATAACTGTGAGGCACATTGCATTGAGAAGCCTTTGAAAATCCTTCCATTTTTCCTTATAGAAAGAGAGAGCAAGCCCTGGTGGTGCAACAGTTAAAGCACTTGGCTGCTAACTGAAAGGTTGGTGGTTTGAACTCACAGAGTGGCTCTGTAAGACCTGGAGATCTGCTCCTGTAAAGATTACAGCCTAGAAAACCCTATGGGTCAATTCTACTCTGTCACATGGGGTCGCTGTGAATCAAAAATTGACACGACGGCACCTAACAAGAACACAACGACAACATATATATATATATGACCTTGCCAAGAAAAAAACAAATGATCTCTTTAGAAAAATGCCCCCAAATTCTTTGGCTCTAAAAGAAAATGTAGTGTCAATTTTTTGCCTAATAAAATGACGTTTTAAGTGACATCTGAGTCAAGCCCAAAGGAAGGAATACTGGTTCTTTGAGTTAGCAGAAGAATTCAGTCTTTGGTATCCAACACTCCATTATTCATTGGCTGAATTGGCAAGAAAGCTGTCTGCACTATAGGGAGGACCAGAGCAGGGGGGAGGGGATGACAGGTAGATAATGAAAGAAAAACAATCTGAAGTATCTCTCAGACCAGCTTTGAAAACATTCTGGACATTTATTATTTGGTGGTGGAGAAGCTCTGCTATCCCCCACTGCCCAGACACACCCTCAGCTCATTTCTCTGCTTATAGGGTAATTTTCCTGAGCAAATGCTTAAAACCACACGTCTCCTTATTGGGCCACTGACCAAGCAAGAGTTAGTTCCCAGAGTTGCAACTAATAAGCAAGGAAGGTGAAAAGAATTTATTCCCTTCTATGAGATTAAACAACCCCCTAACTAAGCCCTCACCCCCGACCCTCACGAAGGCTCACCGGGGCCTGCGGAAGGCCAGGCCATACTGCTGACAGGCCAGCCCCACGGTGGGCGTGTAGACGATTGGCATGAACTTCTCCACGTCTGAGGTCAACACTCGGTAGAAGAGCTTCTCATTCCGGTCTTGGAGTGTCATGAGAATGATGTACCTTGAAAAGGGGAGAAAAAAATCAAGCTAACCACATGGGCCTCATGTGCAGCCACTACCCATCTGTCAGTGGAGGATTGCATTGCATGTTGCTATGCTGCTGAACAGGTTTCAGGGGAATTTCCAAACTAAGACAGACTATGAAGAAAGGCCTGGTGATCTACTTCCAAAAATCAGCCAATGAAAACTCTATGGATCACAGTGGTCCAGTCCACAACAGATCATGGGGATGATGCAGGACCAGGCAGCATTTCCTTCCATTGTGCATGGTGTTGCCATGAGTTGGGGCCAACTAGACAGCAGGAAACAACAGCTACAAACAGGTGGCAGCAGGGAAGGCCCTCGATGCCACTGTGTGGAAAGACAGCTGTGTGGGGCAGTCAAAGACCCAGGGCTCCCTTCCCACTCAAGCCACTTATAAGGGCACCAAACCAAAAACCGGTTGCCGTGAAGCTCATTCCGACTCATTGCAAACCTACAGGACAGCGTAGCACTGCTCCCCAGGGTTTCCAAAGAGCGGCTGGTGGATTCCAACTGCTGACCTTTTGTTTCGCAGCCGAGCTCTTAACCACTGTGCCACCAGGGCTCCTATAAGGGCACATTCACAGGCAAATCACCCATCTTTTCTAAGCATGGGTTTCTTTCAACATCTTGAAATGTGGAGAATACTACTACCTTGCAGGGATGTTAAATGGATTAAAGATAGTTATAGACACCCCAGATCTGAACATTAGTTAACCCTTACATGGTGCTTATTGTTATACATGGTGTAGGTACTGTTCTAAGTATTTTATGTTCATTAACTTATTTAAAGTCCCTAACAACCCGTGAGGTAGGGCTGTAATTCTTGTTGCTTTATACACAAGGAGACTAATGCACAGAGAAATTAAATAATGCACCCAAGGTCTCATGGCAGAGTTGGGATTTGAACCTAAGCAGGCTGGCTCTGGACTTTGTGCTCTCAACCACTGTTCAAAACTGTTATTATTATTATATGAATATTAATGGATGCCAACAGAACAATAACATTCTGGGGATGGAGTAGAGTCATGGAAAATACTTAGCATATGAGCTATGTATGCACTGGCCTTCCTACCATACAGGGCTTATTCCTGTCACAAGCAGAGTTCTCAAGTGGCTTAGCACCAAATGATCTCTGGAGGCATGTTCCAAAAGAATCTCTCCCTCTTCTAGTCCCTGAAGCTGAAATCACTAAACTAAGGAATTCACACTCCTAAAAATGCAAGAACCTGTGGGAGAGAAAACCCAGGGGTGGAAATTCACATTCAGGTGTAAGTGACTGCTAATATCACACCCTTCCTGGAGAACAGGTTGGAGAGAGCGCAGAGGCACCTGAGGCCCTAGGCATGGGGTGGGGTGAGAGAGATGCTCCCACAGGGGAAAGGAGCTGTGCTTAGTGGGATGATCACTGGGCATGGTGCCCGGGTCCTGGGTTTGAATCCCAGCTCTGTGGCCTCTTGGGGCCTCAGCCTCTTCTTCCCCACCAAAGGCACGGGTCCAGGACTAAAAACATTCTGGAAGGTGCTTTCATAAAGGGAAGACATGCACTCAGAATAGCCAGGATCTCAACTCAGGGTCACCAGGATTTTCTTACCCAGTAGTATTTGTGCAAATCTCTTCCTAACCCTGCATTCAGTGATGTCAAGTTGGTAACTTGAAATTGGTTATGGTGGCAGTATTTACTACATGGAAATCAGCAAATGCTATATATCAGGGCTTACCCCTACCCACTGGAGAACCAGTTTTAAACATTTACCAGCACACTACTGCCCTTATCCAAAAGAAGCTGGGGAGCCTCCTTAGCATTTCCCCAAGCACCTGCTGAAATGAGGGACTCCTGGGAATAAGCAAGTCAAAGTGGTCAACACGGTATCAAGAGCAAGCATACAGAGCTCCCAGAAATGGGTATACTTCCCCGTCCTTGAGCTGCGGAATGTCTTTCCAGGCACATAAGCAAGGTCCATCAAACTAGAAAGAACTGGAGAGAGACGGATTTTGGACCTTAACTTTCAGTATTTAATATTTTTAGGAAAGACGGTTTCACTTTGGGCTTTACTTCTTCTTTGTAAATTTAACAAAAGGGGGAAGTTCTGATTGTTCAAAGTTGGGGCATGTCTCATGTTGTTAGTTGGAATCAGTGTGCAAATTCCAGTTTGCTCTTCAGGGTGACATGGCTGGACCCAGTTGGAGTCGGGTATATAAAAGGGAGAGACTTTTTGGCCTGGGCTGCAGCATGACCTTGGAGTTAACTGGAGTAGCATCTTAGAGCTTTGGGAGTGGGGGAGGGCTACAGAGGCTGACTTGTCCACCTCTGTTCAGAAGCAATGGATGGTATAGGGTGACCACAGGAAGATGGGTGCAGACCACTGTGGTATGCTGCTGAGTTCTGTCCCTACGGAGATAGCCACGCCCTGGGGATCAAAAGTCTTAGCCGTTAAACTCTATAGATATATAGGGGGACCCTTATCTTCTCTGCACATTTCTACTGGAGCCCATAACAAGGCAACATATTTCTTTAACAAACTCTTACCCAGGGCCTACTATGTGTCGGGCTCTGTTCTATGCACATCACAAATACTAACGCACTTACTCCTCGCAACAGCCCTATGAGTTAGGTACCACTGATATCCTCATTGTACAGATGGGGAAACCATGACTCAGAGAAGCCAAGTAACTTTTGCCCTCAAGTAGCAGAATGAGGATTTGAACTCAGTCTAGTACCATAGTAGGCTCTGCTACTATGGCTCTGCTCCCTGTCATAGCTGTAGTATAGCAGAAAGGTTAACAGTACAGATTCTGGAGCCAGATGACCTGTGGTCTACATTCAAATCCCAGCTCACTCAACTCATATACCTTCAAAAAAGGGAGGCACCTTCTTTAGTAGAGCTGATAAAGTTGACCCTGTGATTCCCCATTTGTGTCCTCGAGACTATTCCTACTGGGAACAATTCAGAAGGGTCAGGGTTATTAACTGCTAACTGTAAACCTTCAACACACGACATAGCAGGTCTTTCCCAAAGTGTCTCCTGTCCATTTCCCCTCTCCCCTACCACATTTCCCTATTCCAAGAACCTGGTCCAGGTACCACTTCCTTAACACACCTGTCTCTATGCCTTTCCTCCATGTCTTCCCTCTGAGTGAAATGCTCTCCTTGAACCCCATTGCTGACTACTGAAGTCCTACCAGCCCTTCAAAGGCTGACTTAGATGTCACCTCTTCCCAGAGGCCCTTACAGATATCGCTGATTAAAATTCAGTTTCCCTTCCCAGTTTTCCCAGGACACAATAACTGTGCCTTGATCATAACAAGCCCTATCCCTCAGGAAAGCCATCACTCCTTTAGAAGGCAGGCCTGGGCCTGGGATCTCTTGAGTCCTTCAGCCGTTCCTAGCCTGGGAGTATCTAGAAAACCCTCTATAACCACAGGTAATGGATGACTCAGCCCAGGGGTTGGACAGAGAGAGCAGACTTAGGCACTGACTTGTCCAGGTCACTCTGCTGCCGCTCGTAGGATCTCATGATCCGGAGGAGCTGGACATCCTGGCTCAGGAAGCAGGGAGGAATCAGGCCGTGGATTCCAAGCTGTATCCTTTCTTCCAGGGTAAAGGCCATCCCCTGGGGAGAACAAGAAAGAAACACACACAAATGGATGTGCAGGAAACCAAGGAACAGAAGAGGTTCCATCTACAGATGGGCAGAAGTCAGTAAGACTCAGTAGAAAGGACTCTGGATTCAAATCCTACCTCCGCCATTTAAGTAGCTGGGCGATCTTGTGCCAGTTACTTTGACTTTTCTGAGCCTTAGTTTCCTCATTGAAAAAAATCTACATTGTCTTTTTTGTTTGTTTTTAATAGATTTTATAGTTTAGAATAGTTTTATACTTACAGAAACATGGAGAAGACAGTACAGAGGGTTCCTACATACTCCATCTCCTAGTTTCCCATACTATTGACATCTATGGTATATTTGTTATAATAAATGAACTGATATTAATAAATTATTATTAACTGAACTCTGTACTGTATTCAGATTTTCTTAGTTTTTACCTAATGTCCTTTTTATGTTTGAGGATTCCATCCAGGATACCATATCACATTTCGGCTCCTCTTGGCTATAATAGTTTTTCAGATTTTCCTTGTTTTTGATAAACAAGTATTTTGTAGGATTCCCTTCTACTGGAATTTGTCTGATGTTTTTCTTATGATTTGGCAGGGATTATGAGTTTTGGGAAGGAAAATGACAGAGGTAAAGTGTCATTTTAAAAAACCAGTTGCTGTTGAGTCGGTTCCAACTCACAGCAATCCCATGCATTGTAGAGTAAAACTGCACTCCTTAGAGTTTTCATGGCTGTAACCTTTTAGAAGCAGATCACCAGGCCTTTCTTCTGAGGTGCCTCCAGGTGGGTTTGAACCACGAACCTTTCAGTTAGTAGTCAAGCACTTAACTGTTTCTGCCACCCAAAGACTCCCATTTACGTCACATCATATCAAAGGTACATGCTATCAACATGATTTATCACTGTTGACACTGACCTTGATCACCTGACTGAGGTAGTGTTTGTCAGGTTTCTCCACCATAAAGTTACTCTCCTCCCCCCCTTTCTCTACTGTACTCTTCATAAGGAATCACTATACACAGTCTACACTTAAGGAGTGTGGATTTATGCTCCTCCTCCTTGAGGGTGAAGTATCAATACATATTTTTCGGAATTCTTCTGCAAGGGAGATTTATCTCTTCTCCTCCTGTTTATTTATTTTTTAAATCACTTATTTATATCAGTATGGATGCATGAATATTTACTGTTTATGTTGGGTTATAATACAATACTACTTTATTTATTTTGTTGCTCAAATTGTTCAAACTTTGGCCATTGGGAGTTTTTTCAATTGGCTCCTGTGTCCCTTTGACATACCCCCATAATATAGGTATTTTGTTTGTTTTTAGTACTTCTTTACTTTCTGGCACTTCAAGATGTTCAAAGCTCATCTTATATATTTCCTGTCCCATCCTAGAATCAGCCATTTCTCCAAGGAGCCCTGGTTCCTTTCACTTGAGCATGGTATTAGGAAGTAAGGCTGGGTGCTAGGAGTACTAGGGTGTCATTATTTCTATGCTCTCTCAGATGATAGAGCAAGAAAATTATGTGTATACTATCCAATGTATATACATATATCTATAACTATTTCTATAGGTAACCATTTGTATCTATATTAAGCTAAACATACTTTCATACTTTGCATCTCCCTAATGACACATGGAGCCCTGGTGGCGTAGTGGTTAACAGTTCAGCTGCTAACCAAAAGGTCAGCAGTTTGAATCTACCAGCTGCTCCCTGGAAACCCTATGGGACAGTTCTACTCTGTCCTATATTGTCGCTATGAGTTGGAATCGACTCAAGGGGCAACAGGTTTTCTTTCTGAATGACAAATGACACTGAGCATCTTTTCAGATGCTTATTTGCCATCTGCGTTGTATATCTTCTTTGGTAAGGTTTCTGTTCAGACCTTTTGCCCATTTTTAATAGGTTTGTTTGTTTTCTTATTGTCTTAGTCATCTAGTGCTGCTATAACAGAAATATCACAAGTGGCTAGCTTCAACAAAAAGAAATTTATTCTCTCCCAGTCTAGTAGGTTACAAGGACAAATTCAAGGCATCAGCTCCAGGGAAAGGCTTTCTCTGTTGGCTCTGGAGGAAGGTCCTTGTCATCAGTCTTCCCTTGTTCTAGGAGCATCTCAGCGCAGGAACCTCAGGTGCAAAAGACGCGCTCTGCTCCTGACACTGCTTTCTTGGTGGTATGAGGTCCCCAACTCTCTGCTTGCTTCCCTTTCATTTTATCTCTTGTAAGATAAAAGGTGGTGCAAGCCACATCCCAGGGAAACTCCCTTTACATTGGATCAAGGATGTGACTTTAGTACAGGTGTTACAATCCCACCCTAATCCTCTTTAACATAAAATTACAATCACAAAATGGAGGACAACTACACAATACTGGGAATCATGGCCCAGCCAAACTGATACACACATTTTTGGGGAACATAATTCAATCCATGACACTTACTGTTGAGCTTTAAGATTTCTTTGCATGTTTGGAATACAAGTCCTTTATCAGATATGTATTTTTTAAGTATTTTCTCCCAGTCTGTGGCTTGTCTTTCCAGTTTCATAACAGTGTCTTTCACAGAGCAGAATTTTCCGGTTTGGACGTGAGAAAAGAGGGGAGAGGAGAGCAGATAGGGAATAAGTAGGATGGCATGGAATCTGTTTCCTGGCCTGGTTCACAGCTAAGCCCTATGGAAACAGTGTCTGCTGCAGAAATTGCAGGAACTGTTCTCTTAAGGGACACTGTGAGGCATGGGAACACAAGCTGCCTTTCCCCCCTTTATCGCAAGGTGATAAACTACAATACAAACTCTGAGTGGCTCTGCTGAGGTGAGGGCTACTCTGGCACTGCTTAGAAGCTTCTGGAGACAGCTTCCTCAGCTTTCTCATGGAGGATCCTGGCAATGGCAACAGTGACAAGTCCCTGAGTGGCTCCATGTTGTTAAATATCAACAAGCAGGGAACTGGAATTCCCACTGCGACTCATCAAGGGGGCTGAGGACATGCTTTTGAGGTAGCAGCACTTGCTAGTGATATTTGGGTTAATACTGTTAATATGATCCCCTTTGTATTCAAGGCTATGATACCTGGGGCAATTCCGGTTAAATCCTTATTCTTAAAGCCCTAAATAATGCAAGGTCCCTCCTAAAGGTGAAGAGGGCTGTCTGGATAAGAAGTGAGGCCTAAATTCTGCTGATGGAAGTCTAGCTTTCCCCAGATCCCCTGGGTTGAGAAAGCTTTGATAGGTAGGGAGCATCAGAACTCCCCTCACTCCTCCACCAGCTGACAAATATCTCATCTACAAAATTCTCATCACAACATCTTTGATGGGGGTAATTCAAACCCATATATTGATCATCCACACCTTAGAGTTATTGCTGTAATCAGATCTAAGCAAAGGACTCTTACATATAGTCAGTCTTACTCTCTACTGTCCTTGCAACCACTTTGTGAGGGAGGTTTTGCAACCTCTAATTTACAGATGAGAAGACCAAGTAAGAGAGGTTACATAATACTTCTGAAGCTGTATAGCTAATATCCCATATTTTATTGCTTCTTAAACCATTTTGTAATCAATAAGTACATGTGGTATGATTTTTTTTTCCTAATGATTTCTTTGACTAGAGGTAAGTGGCAAAACCAAGATTTGATAACAAGTTATTCTCATCACTATATAATACCTCCTCCCAGGACTTTGGTGAGATGGACTTCAGAAAATGTGAGTTTGGAGGCTAGGAAGAGGTATGGAGGAGAAAAAAAAAAGATAGAAACAGAGAAGAAAAAGTGAGTGAAAGCTAGAATCCTGACTACTTTCAATTTCCTCTTTGTCTTTGGTAACTTGGAGATCTCTAAAACAATGAATACTGGCCCCCTCTTGGGTTTTTATAAAGCAGTAATTACAACCTAATTTATGAAAACCCTGAAGAATTTTTCCTCTTCCCAGAAGAATCGCTGGAACTGTATGAAAGATCTATCCTAGACAGTCTCTACTCTGTTAGAAAGTGACCTATAGAGACTTTTTAAAGTACTCTCCACACATGAAAACTCAAACTTTTTGGGGGGTCAAGACGGCAGAGTACTCAGATGGCTTCCTATGTCTCTCTTACAACAAAGATCTGAAAAAACAAGTGAATTGATTGTATATGAATATCTAGAAGCCCTGAACAAGGCAAAGTTGAGGAATCAGATTGAGTGACGGGGAAGAGAGAGACAGTTCGGAAGCAGCGAGGAGTTGCCTGACCTGACCAGGCGGGAGCCGCAACCCCTCAGCCCAGATCAGCTCAGGGTGCGCAGTGAGGCTGGCAAACAGCTGCGCGCACTCGCTCGCTCAGGAGGCACTTCCACACCGAGAGAGATCCGGCAATGGAGTCTACTTCGGCACTCTGAACCAGTGAAAAGCAGCACTCAAGTGGCTAAAGATAAGTACTTGCCTGTGCTCTACCATGGGGATTTAAAAAAAAAAAAAAAACCCATTTGGGGAAAACCTCTCTCCCGTTTACCTCCTCCCTCCCTGCTCTGTACCGGGTCCCAGCCGGCTTCAGTGATCTGTGAGTCCCCTGGGCCAGAAGAAGATCCCATAAGGTGACCTGACCCATTCTCCTGGCCTTGGAGAGGGAACAAATTAACAAACAGGGAAAAAATAAGCTACTGGCTCCCCTAATCCAGGACCTCAGGGCAGGCACAACTCCTTTGCCTAGGCACAGGCATAAGGGGTCCGCAGACTTTGAGTGCCTTCCACCCCTGCATAGACTTGTGTGGGCCCATCTCAACAGCATAAGCCCTCACTACCACAGTACAACAGGGTAAATACCTGAAGTCTAACTTCAACTGTTTCAGCTGTGAAGTGGCACGTTTGTGACATTTGACACTGCTCTGCCCTTTAAGCAGGCACCTTACCTGTCCGCATCAGGGGCTGGAGGACTGGTGGCTCAACCCACGCCACCTAGCCACCTGCTATAGGGGTCCAAGAATAAATGGTGCCCCCAAGTCCTTACAGCCAACAAAGTACGGTGCTCATAGTCCAGCTGCAAAACTCACCTACATAGATTTTTCATATGGAGAGGAAGTCAAGGTGATAAAAAGAAATAAACACTGGTATAAACTTAGAAAAATAGGGTAACTATTAAGGTAACCACAAAGGACACTAATAATCCTACAAGCCAAAATACAAAACTAGAAAAATGTAAAGACTCAGCAAACACAAAATCAACAACAATGAAAAAGATGAAATGAAAATACATAAAGAAAAATGACTCAGCACAGAAAATTAAGTAGAACAAAGAAACTGTGAACAACACGCAAAAAAAGACATCAAAATGACACCACTAAACTCATACCTATCAATAATTAAGCTGAATGTAAATGCACTAAATGTACCAATAAAGAGACAAAGAGTGGCAGATTGGATTAAAAAACACGATCCGTCTATATGCTGCCTACAAGAGATACACCTTAGACTTAACGACACAAACAAACTAAAACTCAAAGGATGAAAAAAAATATATCAAGCAAACAACACTCAAAAAAGAGCAGGAGTGGCAATATTAATCTCTGACAAAATAGACTTTAAAGTAAAATCCACCA
>NW_004444076.1:4842089-4874699 GCF_000243295.1 Trichechus manatus latirostris
ACCAGGTATGCAGGGATGGTTCAACATTAGAAAAACAATCAATGTAATCCATCACATAAATAAAACAAAAGACAAGAACCACATGATCTTATCAATCCATGCAGAAATGGCATTTGACAAAGTCCAACACCCATTCATGATAAAAACTCTCAACAAAATAGGAATAGAAGGGAAATTCCTCAATATAATTAAGGGCATTTATACAAAGCCAACAGCCAACATCATAAAGATGGAGAGACTTTGAAAGCATTCCCCTTGAGAACAGGAACCAAACAAGGATGTCCTTTATCACCACTCTTATTCAACATTGTGCTGGAGGTCCTAGCCAGGGCAATTAGGCTAGAAAAAGAAAGAAAGGGCATCCAAATTGGGAGGGAAGAAGTCAAAGTATCTCTATTTGCAGATGATATGATCTTATACACAGAAAACCCCAAAGAATCCACAAGAAAACTACTGCAAAACCTCATCAACAAAAGGCAAATAACCTAATTAAAAAATGGGCAAAGGATATGAACACTTTGCCAAAGAAGATATCCAGGCAGCTAACAGACACATAAAGAAATGCTCACGATCAATAGCCATTAGAGAAATGCAGATCAAAAGTATAATGAGATATCATCTCACCCCAACAGGGGTAGCAATAATCCAAAAAACACAAAGTAATAAATGTTGGAGAGGTTGTGGAGAGTCTGGAACACTTATATACTGTTGGTGGGAATGTAAAATGGTACAAACACTTTGGACATCGATTTGATGCTTCCTTAAAAAGCTAGAAATAGAAGTACCATACAATCCAGCTATCCCGCTCCTTGGAATATATTCTAGAGAAATGAGAGCCGTCACACAAATAGATATATGCGCACCCATGTTCACTGCAGCACTGTTCACAACAGCAGAAAGATGGAAACAACCTAGGTGTCCACCAACAGATGAATGGATAAACAAATTATGGTATACCCACACAATGGAATACTGTACAATGAAAAAGAACAGCGATGAAGCCGTGAAACATAACATGGAGGAATCTGGAGGGCATTATGCTGAGTGAATTTAGTCAGTCACAGAAGGACAAATATTGTATAGGACCATTATTATAAGAACTCAAGAAAAGATTTAAACACAGAAGAAAATATTCTTTGATGGTTACAAGGGTGGGGAGGGAGGGTGAGGGTTATTTACTAACTAGACAGTAGATAAGAATTATCTTAGGTGAAGGGAAGGACAGCACACACTACAGGGGAAGTCAGCACAACTGGACTAAACCAAAGCTAAGAAGTTTCCTGAATACAATCAAACACTTTGAGGGACAGAGTAGCAGAGGTAGGGGTCTGGGGACCATGCTTTCAGGGGACATCAAGGTCAACTGGCATAAGAAAGCTTATTAAGAAAATGTTCTGCATCCTACTTTGGTGAGTGGTGTCTGGGGTCTTAAAAGCTTGCAAGTGGCCATCTAAGATTTAATTTGCCATTTTCAATCAAGAAATGAAAGAACTTTTTCCTATTTGAGTTTAGTGGTCAACTAATTGGAAAATTGATATTTTCTTGGAAAGATTCTCTGTGAATTGAAATGTTTCAGTCAATTGGTCCCAACCACCTGGAGTAAAGGAGAATGAAGAACACCAAAGACACAAGGAAAGCAGTAGCCCAAGAGACGGAAAGGGCCACATAAACCAGAGACTTCATCAGCCTGACACCAGAAAAACTAGATGGTGCTCAGCTACCACCAATGACCACCCTGACAGGGAACACAACAGAGAGTCTCGGATGGAGCAGGAAAAAGGTGAGACTGGAGGAACCCTGGAAAGCATGGCCCCTGGATTCTCCATCAGCCCAGAACTAAGACAATTTCCGAGGCCAACTCTTCAGACAGGGATTGGACTGGACTGTGGGAGTGAAGAGTGTGCTTCTTAGCTCAAGTAGATACAAGAGACTAAATGGGCGGCTTCTGTCTGAAGTTGAGATGGGAAGGCAGAGAGGGTTAAGAGCTGGTTGAATGGACATGGGGAATCAGGGGTGGAAAGGAGGAGTGTGCTGACACAGTATAAGGAGAACAGTTAGGGGCATATAACAATGTATGTATAAATTTTTGTATGGGGAAAAAAAAATGGTTGGCTTTCTTAGTACTATTCAACCCCACAGCCTCTCGGTATTCAGCCAGGTTAACACTGGTAGGGACCTACCAGTTGTTACTATTTTGAAATGTTTCCACTGTTACAGAGCCACTGCTCTGAGCAACTGCCTCCTCCTGCCCTCCCAGGGTACCTTCCTACCTGCTCTGATTCTCCCAGGGAACCGGTGAACCTCCCCAAGATCCAACAACCAATGGGTTAATGTCTGGCAAAGCAGGGGGCTTCTAGACCCTGCTCTAGCACTAAAACCCTGACCAGTGCCTATGCTGTGCCAGTTGTAAGTCTTTTGAACATCATCTCTGACTGTACCTATTTTATCATCTTCCTGGAATCTTCCTTGGCCCAGCCACTGAACTCTACCTGTGGGCTCAGCCCTGCCCAAGTTCCCAGGAGAAAACTTACTGGCATCAGAGAGTAGATATTTGACTAGAACCCGTTTTGAAATGGTGGGTTCAAAGGCAAGCCCCTCAGGTGGTGCCTCTGCCCCAGCCTCCTGCCTTGTTCAGAGACCCATCTCCCCCGAGTCCTGTTCCTTATGACTGAGCTTTTCCAAGAGCTGGTCTCCCAGTCCTGCTTGGTGATCTGCCTAGTGCCTTTGGCATTCTGAACCCAGAGCTCTGCTCTATACTTGACATCTCTTCTTGTTCATTGCACAAGCATGTCTTAAGTTCCAACTTTCTACCAGGCTTACCATGTTAGGCACTTGGGAGTCCTAAAGAGAACAGGTCCTGGTCACTACCCTCATGAGTCTACTAGAGGAGTCGTATGAGTTAACATCTGTTATGGATTGAATTGTGTACCCCCAAAATATATGTTGTAAATCCTAACTCTTGTATCTGTGGTTATGCTCCTCTTTGGAAATGGGTTTTCTTTGTTATGTTAATAAGGCAGTATTAGTATAGGGTGTGTCTTAAGGCAGTCTCTTTTGAGATATCAAAGAGCAGATTAAGCCAGCAAGCAAGCAGAGATGAGGGCAGATAGATGCCATACCACATGAAGATCACCAAGGAACCGAGAAACAGAAGCTGAGAAGAGACAAAGACCTTCTTCCAGAGCTGACACACAGAAAGTCTTCCCCTAGAGTCAGTGCCCTAAATTCGGACTTCTAGCCCTCTAAACTGTGAGAAAATAAATTCTGGCTTGTTAAAGTCACCCACTTGTGGTGTTTCTGTTATAGCAGCACTACATAACTAAGACAACATATAGCATTCCTGGGCCTCCACTTTGGGCAAGCCACCTATAAAATGGAATGCTCCCCATTTCATGCATTGTGGGGATTAGATAAATAATGCACGTGACAGGCTTAGCATAGGCACTGGCACACAGTAAGTGCTCGATGAACGCCAGCTGTTCTTACTACTCTAATTGTTTTGTTCAAAGTGGCACAAAATAACTCATGAGCAGATTCTGGAGATGAGTCCTGAAGGGCAGTCAGAAGCTTGTCTGGCAGAAGGGGGTTGGGGGACGGGATAATAAAGCATAATCCCTCACCCATGGTCTCAGGCAAGGCCCTCCGCCATTGGGCCTCAGCCTGCCTCACAGCCCCATTCACCCTCCACTTGCCCCATCAGGCACATACATTCTGGCTGCCATGCTGTGGTTCAGAGCAGTGCCCCTGCCCACTGTGCTCTGGCTGCTTCCCTCCATCTGCCCACTCAGCCAAAGCCTCTTCCCCCACATGGGTCTCCTCTGACTCCCCCACTTCACACAGATCTCCCCCTTCTCTGAGTCAGTGTCATACAGGTTAGCACATGTAGTGTGGTTTCTGTTTAATTTTTGGAGCATTAATCACTGGTGACGAAATGGTTAAGTGCTTGGCTGCTAACCAAAAGGTGGCACTTTGAACCCACCAGCAGTTCTGCGGGAGAAAGACTTGGTGATCTGCTCTTGTAAAGATTACAGCCTAGGAAACCCTATGGGGCAGTCCTACTCTGTCATATAGGGTTGCCAGGAGTCAGAATTGACTCTATGGCACACAACAACAGCAACCACTAGATTGTAAACTCAGGGTGGTGGCGAAGAAAAAAGTTTCAAAGCAGTGAACACAGGGTTGTGACACAATAATATTGTTATCATAAGTAACAATAGCAACAATGACCTTTTATTGAGCACCCACTAGGCTGGGTGAGGCACTGAGACAGGCACTTAACACTTGTCATCTCATTTAATCCTTATATCAGTCCTAGGATAAAGGTGCCATGATCATTATTCCCATTTTGTGGATTAGGAAACTGAGGCCAGATGGGTAATTAACTTATCCAAGGACAGAGAGCAAGTTGATGGAAAAACTAGGAATAAAACTCTGGTCCATATGCTTCCAAAGTTCATACTCTTTTCTCTGTGCTAATCAACTAATTGCTCCTGAGATTTGACAGATTAAACCAGTTGTGACTGAGTTGGCTTTTATTTGATTAATGGTGAGACTATTCTGCTTTTGCAAATAGAATGAGTTACCTTAATGGTTTCAGCTACTGCTGAGTGTTCCTCTGTTTTTGCACCAGGCCAGACAGTCCACTGCAAACAGGTGTGCCTGTATCTCTGCGTTTATGTTCATGGTCCATGGCACACACGTAGCTAGGCTTCCTCTGAGCAGCATCATTATTGAAAGGAAGGATTAGCAGACACCTGTGTAACAGTAAAGGGTTCTGTTCCACACATCATTACGTCACGCTCCAAGTTGACAGCTTATGCTGTAACTAGCTTCCTCCATCAATCAACTGCAACAGCATAGAGAGTAGCCATAGCGAGGATAAGAGCTTTGGGGCAGTCAGCTCAGAGACTGAACAATTAAAGCTGATTAGCTGTTAGGGGACCAGAAAACATTTCCTCCTCCTTTTGCATATTACTTCATGACTATTTATTTGGGATTTTTATGGGTTAAGGTGACATGGACTCTGATTGGAGACAGGAAGGGGGGATTACTGAGGCTGTTGGTCTCTCACTGAACCCTAGGTTTATGAGGGCCCCTGAGCACACTCCTGAGATGGATATATGGGGGTCTCAGAAACTCAAGCATTGGGAGGCCTCAGTAGACACAGGCCTGAGCATGGCCTTCCTCCTAGACATACTTCCTTGATCAGGTACAAAATTACTGATCCAGAAACATCATATATTCCTGAAAGGAGAGTAGAGGATACACTGCTCATTACTGCTCAGAACCAACCTTAAACCAGCCTCGGGCTTAAAGACTGGGCTCTGGTGCTGTGGACTGCAAAGTGTATGGAGGCTGCCTGTGACCTTTCCATCTGCGTTGTTTACACAAGTTCTCTTCAGTTAATAGATACAATTCAATTATCCTTCCATGGAGTAACAGCCAGGACACAGAGGTGCTGTATTCACACAGCCAGTGTAAGGGAGCGGGAAAGAACTGGAGGATAAAAGCTCTACATTCAGTTCCTCCTTTTATAGGCTGTGTGACCATGGGAAAGTTACTTCATCTCTCTGAGTCTTCTGCCTTCACTAGGTGGTTATGTTAATCAAATGAGAACATGGGTAGGAAAGCTCTTTGTAAATTGAAAGATGTAGAACAAAGGTTAAAAAAAAACAAAACCTGAGGCTGTGACTTAGATGCACTGGCCAGGAATTGAACCCCAGTCTCCTGAATGGAAGGTGAGAATTCTACCACTGAGCCACCACAGTTTCCAAACAGGAGACAGAGGTAAACTTAAGGGATGGGTGGGAGCTTGGCAGGGAGAACCCCTGCAGGCACATGGCCAAACCAGGAAGCTGGGTGGTGGCAGTCAGGAGGAAGGCTTCAAAGGGCAGTTTGAGATCCTTGTCCTGGCCAGCCTGGCTCCACGGAAGAAGGGAAACATAATGGTTGGGAGGATTTGGGGAAGAGACAGCACATCCTTCACAACGAATGATTTAAAAGTCAAGGATGAAGAAACAACCTAAAAAAGAAAAACTGAATGCAAAGCAGATGCTAATAAAATCTACAGTGGGTGGAGTGGGGTGGGGGGAAATTCCTGTTAGAGATGGAACAAAGAAAGAATCTTCTTTCCACGAGCTTTTGCAGGCATGTTCTGCAAATACTGGAAACAATCAGAACAGCTCATAACGGGGCTTTGTGGCTTCCGGCAAATACCAGCTCTGGTACCAAAGCTCTGAAATGGTCCCCCACCTGACCTATAGAGGATCTTACTTGAATGAGGGCCTGGAAAGTACAACTAAGGAGAATAAGGAGGCCACAGAAATCTACAAAACAGCTGCTAGAGATGCTTTCTTTCCAAGCCTTTTGAGCTTCAAAGAAGTCCCACTTTAAAACAAGGCTGTGCTTTTCAACTGCTTCCACATAAACATATTGGAGGTTCCCAGGATGCTCAATCCATTAACTGAAAACCTGGCAGCACACAATCCTGACAGGGTATCTGGGCTAGGCAGAGGCTTAGCCCATTCTCAGATGGGGCAAGGTCTAGGGTGTGGATGGACCTGTGCTTTTGGTAGTGGGAAGTCAATCACAGTAAAAAGGCATCACTTTTTGCCCTTGAAACATGTCTCAAGGTCTTGCTCTTAAGACCGCTTCCTCTAACATCTTTCAAACATGCATTTAAAAAAATGTTGTGCCAACATACTAAATAAGCCACCTTGGGGAAATGCACTCCTGGGATAAACTGCCTCTGCTGTTGCCCCACCCCCAGCTAAGCTTCTGGTCCCAAGTCTCTAGAACAGACCCATTCTAGCAAAGATGCAGAGGTTCCACTTTAGCTAATTTTCCTTACCCTCTCATCACATTATGCAAACAAGGTACTTATTTCTCTGGGTCTCAGTTTCACTCCTCTGAGATATGGCGATAATATGCTCCCTCTGCTTCCCAGGGATGTAGGTAGATGATCAACAAAGATGATGGGCAGAGAAGTACTTTTGAATACAAATATTGAAGTTATTATTAATAATTAATTTAGCTTCATTGGCCCCTTTCTTCAAGGTAAGAAGAGACTTGTGACTTAGTAATCACTTCTGAGAGGTCATAGAATACTTTTAGAGGAGATGGGAGAGGCAGTGGCCCACGACCTCCTGGCTCCTCCCCCAAGAAGGGTGCAGTGTCTCGTGCTCCAGTAGAGCCCCATACATGCCTCTAACATTGACTTCAACATACTGCCTTGCAACTATCTGCTTGTTGACTTGCAACTATCAGATACTCTGAATCAGGGTATCAGAGATACAGATACTGAGGACAGTCTGATTCATCTTTGCATCCTCAACACTTAACACAATCCCTAGCACTTCATAATATACACTGAACGAATGAACAAATCAATGAAAGTGTATGATTCCCACTTTATTAAGAAAGCTTGGGCAGAGGATACTTAGTGGTTCATGAAGTGGTGTGTGAAATAGTGATTAAGAGCTGGGCTTTGGAATCAGGCAGTTCTGGGTCTGAAAGTCTGTTACTAGCTTTGTGACATTGGGCACATTATTTATCTCCTTGAACAGCTGTTTCTTCAAAATAGGTATAATAATACCTGCCTCAAATGCTACTTAATGAGAATTATATATAATAAGGTATGCCTAGTGCCCAGTAAGCACTCAGTAACTGGTAGCTAGCATTTCTATTCATTTCTTAACAAATACATAAAGGAGAAGATAATTAGAAGCTTGGAGAGGAAAGGACGGGGGGAGGAAGATGACCCAGCTTTTCAGGGGAGGTGACATTCTCTCTTGGATTCCTGTCAGTAGTAGGACCCGGGCTAGAAAACTTCTCTTTCCACCACTCCTTGGGCAGGCTGGTCACCCAATGGTTAAGAGCTTGGCTACTAACCGAAAGGTCAGTGGTTCGATCCCACTAGCCACTCTGCAGGAGAAAGATGTGGCAATCTGCTTCTGTAAAGATCACAGCCTTGGAAACCCTATGGGGCAGTTCTACCCTGTCCCATAGGGTCACTATGAGTTGGAATCGACTTGATGGCAGTTGGTTTTTGGTATGGTTTTGGGCAGGCTTGCTTGCTCCCTGCCCTGCCACCATTTTAAAGTCTGTTTTTTTTTTTTTCCTTGAATAGCTTTTCTTTTCCTTTAATTTTTTATTGTGGCAAGTATATATATAACAAAATATGCACCATTTCAACATTTTTTTACATATGCAGATGATGGGGAGGGGAAGGCATTCCAGGGTGTGGAGCTCTGAGCGTACCTGCCACCCAAGCACTGATAATAACAATCTGCATTGTAGCCTCACCGTGTCTTAGTTACCTAGTGCTGCCGTAACAGAAATACAACAAGTGGGTGGCTTTAAAGAACGGAAATTTATTTTCTAACAGTTCTGGAGACTGAAAGTTCAAATGAGCATCTTGGCTGTGTCGCTGCCTTCCTTATTGGTAGCTCTGGGCGTTCCTTGGCTTGTAGATGATCCTCATACGGTGTCTGTCTTCCCTCTGTGTCTATTTTGGTCTTTTTATAACTCAGAAGTGTTTAGGTTTAAGATCCACCCTACACTGGTATGGCCTCGTTAACATAAACCCAAAACCAAACCCATTGCCATCAAGTTGATTCTGACTCATAGCAACCCCACAGGACAGAGCAGAACTGCCCCATGGGGTTTCCAAGAAGTGGCCGGTGGATTCGAACTGCCAACCTTTTGGTTAGCAGCTGAGCTCTTAACCACTGCAAAAGAAAAACCCGATTTCCAAACAGGATCACATCCACAGGTATAAGGGCCAGGAATTCAACACATATTTTGGGGGGGCACAATTCAATCCATAACACCCCAACCCAGTGCTACCCAGACCCTTGAGGGCAAGAGGAAGGCCAAGGTGGAAAAGAGAGGAGTTAATGGCATCCATGGAGCGCCCAGCTTCTGCTACCTATTCTGCTTCCATTCACTTCCCGCCCAGAGCCTTCTGCCGCTGAAACCATGGAGCTAGGCTCAGGGAAAGCCACCTCTTCAGTATGGCTACATGCCCAAGCACAGAGTGGCTCTTACATTGTCCCCAGAAGCATTTGTGTGGTCCCCCTCTTTCCTTTATGCACTCTTCCTGGAGACACCAGTGAGAGGCTCTTCTCTCCTCTGGCTTCCTCCACTACCCTCACATGCCCTTCAACATGGGCCCTGCCTGAAGTTCACCTTTGGCCACTCTGCTCCCTCTGCACTTCTCACTCTGGGGCTCACTAACTCACATTAGCTTCAGCTCACACCCTCAGCTGCCCGATAGGCCATGGGTCCCAGACTGGCAGACAGATCACCGGAAGCACTTCAAAGCTTCTAAAAAGCATGGATTCCTAGGCCCATTCCCAGAGACTGGTAGTGAGTCTGGGGTAGGGCCAGGGAATTTATATATTTTTAAACTCCCTTAGGTGATTCAGATTTGGGAACTGCTCGGCTGAATCTCTTTATCTGAATTTCAAGCTCACTATGCCCAGAACTGAATTCTACCATCTTTCCCCTCAAATTGGCAGCCACCTCCCCTGGATTCCTGTCAGTGGTAGAAACCAGACTGGAAAGCCTCTCTTTCCACCATTCTCAGGGCAGACTTACCTCCTGCTCTGCCCTCATTTTAAAGCCTGTTTTTATTTTCAGTTGAATACCTATTTTTTTTCTTTTTATTGTGGTAAATATATATATAACAAAACATTTGCCATTTCAAGATTTTTACATGTACAATTCAGTGACGTTAATTATGTTCATCATGCTGTGCAACCACCACCACTACTTGTTTCCAAATCTTTCCATCACTCTTAACAGAAGCTCAGAGCCCCCTAAGCAATGATGCCTCTTTCCCCCTCTAAAAACGGTTTTAACCTTCAGTGAACATGTATGTGCTCAGAACACAAGCAAAAGAACCAACACTCATGTGCAAAAACAAGGTAGTAAGGCAGCTCTGGGTCCATCTTAATCCGGCAAACACCACCCAAAGGGATTGCACAGCAGAGGAATCAGAAAATTGATGTTGAAGAGGGCCCTGGGGCCACGTGAACCATCACCTCCAGAGTCCACATAATGCTCTGCTGAGCCAGAATGAGAAGTCTGCCACGCCTGACTCTGGACTTCTGGAGGCTCAGGCTGCTCTCCTGAACAATATTTCCTCCCACGGGAGAGAAGAAAAGCTTTAATGGGTTTTTTCATCCAGTTGTTCATTCAACAAATGCTGGGCACCTCAAGTGTTCGGGTACTTCCTTAGATGCTAGGGCCACTGCTACTTTTCCCAGACAGATTCTAAAACCCCACACAGCACAGTATTTGTATATACAAGGTTGTACCTCATGCAGCTTATTAATCAAAATGAACTTCCCATTGCTGTGAAAGGGGAAGAAAACCTTAATTTTTAAAAAGATAACTATTTTATATTCTACACTATTTATTCAAGTCTTTTGTGAAAATAGAAACCCTGGTGGCGTAGTGGTTAAGAGTTCGGCTGTAAGCCAAAAGGTTGGCAGTTCGAATTCACCAGGCACTCCTTGGAAACACTTTGGGGCAGATGTACTCTGTCCTATAGGGTTGCTATGAGTCGGAACCGACCCAACAGCAATGGGTTTGGTTTTTTTGGTTTTTGTGAAAATGAAATTAATTACATAAGAGCTACATGCCTTGCCTAATATCTTTACCAATGATAAAAATGCCTTGCATTTGTTTACTGTTTTATAGATCCAAAATGCTTTCAGATGCTGTATCTCATTTGATCCTGGCAATAAACTGGGGAGCTAAACCAGGGAGATGTTATGACCCCATTTATTGAAGAGGAAACTGAAGTTCAGATGAGACAATGACATGCCAAGGGCTTGTGGTTAGTAAATGCTATTCAAAAGCATGTGAGAATAATTGCTCTTTCAATTGTTCTGCCACTGGAAGACCAGTTTATGCAAAGTTGTTGGATAAGGACCTTCATGACAGAGAAATGGAAGAATATGCTGCTGAAATACTTGGCAATTCTAGGATTTTGTCCCAAGTGAACAAGGGAACAGGGGTGGATCACTGGGAGGATTATGCATCCTTCTCTTGACAATAATTCCTGTGACAGTTTGTATGCTTCATGGCCCTCTCTTCCCAACAGACTATTATTTAAAACTCAAATAATATTGTTCTTGGCACCCTTACAGCCCTCTAACTCAGCTGAACCTCAATAGGGTAAAGGCAGAGGAAGGTTACGAGCAGGGGAGCAGCTGAGAACAAGGGAGGCAGCTTCCTTTCTCTAACAACACAACAGCACTTTGATGGGACCAGCCTGGGAGGATTGGGTCAAAAGGTGAACTATGACCAGAAGGAATAAAATAAATAGACATGCTTTGGGAGAGTCTCTGAATAGGCATAGTCCATGCATGCCTGGTGCGTGAGGATGAGTGGGCGGGGGTGCCAGAACTGGATGTGAGACAGACCAAGGACAAGCTCATCAACAGGGCAGTTGTCCAGCAGATCGCTGTTAACCTGCTCCAGCCCTGGTGTTCACAAAAGCTTGGTTCCCTCAACTTTGCCGCCTGACCAGGTAAACCAGGAAGGAGGTCATTTTGTCTTGGAGACAGATGACCATTGTGGCACTCAGGAGATCAGAGTCACCAGCCTCCCTTTCTGTTGTGACACCAAGAGGCAGGAGTTCTAAGTTCTAGTCATGCTGGACTGATTTTATATCAACTGTTTATGTTTTACTGTCTCTTTAGGGGTTATAAAGCAGTTTTACATCCTTTATTATATTTGACAATCCCCGAAAACAAAATGGTTCCTATGAGAGGGGTTCCCAAACTTTGCTACCCACTAGGATCACCTGTGGGACTTTAAAAACTAGGAATGCCCAGGTCACACCTCATACCAATTAAATCAGAGTGTCTGGGAATGGGAGCCAGCAGAAGTCTTTTTAAAAAGGTTCTCGGTGATTGATTCCAATATGTAGCAAAGTTTGAGAACTATTGCCCTGTGTGGTAGGCAGCTAAAGTATCATTCCCATTTGGAAGATGGGAAAACTGAGGTTAAGCAAGTTTAATGATTTGCCTAAAACCATGTCTCTAGCAAGTTGCAGAAATGGGACTTGCATCTTGAGTTCCATTTCAACTTGTTAGTTCATTAATTCATTTACATAATCATTCATTTAATAAGTATATTTTTAGTATGAGCCATGTACCAGGTACCAAACATACAGTAAGAGACAAAATATATACAGTCCCTACCTTCATGGAGTTTCAGTGGAGTGATCTTTTTATTCAAACCACTGTCCTTTACAGACATTTATCTTTTTAAAAATTTTTATAAAGTTTATTTCTAGAGTTGAGTTTGAGGTAATTTTGATTACTTTCTTTTTTATTTAAAAAAAATTTTTTGAAGAAATAAATTTTTTTTAAATTTTATTGTGCTTTGGGTGAAAGTTTACAGCACAAATTAGTTTCTCATTCAAAAATCTACAAACAAGTTGTTCTATGAGACTGGTTGCAATCCCAGCAATGGGTTAGCACTCTCCCTCTTTCCCTTTACACCCCAGGTTCCCCATGTCTATTTGTCCAGTTTTCCTATTCCTTCTTGCATTCTTGTCTTTGCTTTTGGGCAGGTGTTTCCCCTTGGTCTTATACACTTGACTGAACTAAGAAGCATGTTCTTCATGTGTGTTACTGTTTTATAGGCCTGTCTAATCTTTGGCTGAAAGGTGGACTTCGGTAGTGGCTTCAGTTCTGAGTTAGCAGGGTGTCTAGAGGCTATAGTCTTGGGGGTTCCTCCAGTCTCTGTCAGACCAGTTAGTCTGGTCTTACTTTGTGAATTTGAATTTTGTTCTACATTTTTCTGCCACTGTGTTCAGGATCCTCTACTGTGATCCCTGTCAGACTGGTCTGTGGTAGTAGCCGGGCACCATCTAGTTCTTCTGGGCTCAGGTTGGTGAAGGCTGTGGTCAGACCTTTATCTTTCTGAATTATTTGGAAATATGCAGGAGGGTTTAGTGCCTGGCAGGTTGGGATGTTCAGGAAAACAGCACCAGAGGTAGTTTTGCTTGAGTTCAGGCATGCAGCACAGACTTGCTCATGAGAGGCAATGGGCCACAGAGGAGGGACAGCAGGCTTTGGAGTCATTGGTCCTGGGTTCAAATTGTGACTCTGCCCCACCCAGCTGTGTGATCACAGACACGTTTATTAACTTCTCTGATCCTCAATTTCCTCATCTATAAAATGAAAGTGGTAGTAATACCCATTTACAAGATTGCTCTGAGAATTCACTGAAACCCTGTGATATGCTGAGTTTTGTGGCTGGCACATATGAGGCATTCAGAAAACACCAGCTGTGGCTGGGCTCTGATCATGTGCTGAGTATTATGGAAAACAAGTGTTCATGAACCCTGTGCTCTTGAAAAGCATGTGAGAATAATGGCTCTCAATTGTTTTGCCACTGGAAGACAAGTTTATGCAAAGTTGTTGGATAAGGAACTTCATGGCAGAGAAACAGAAAAATATGCTCCTAAAATACCTGACAGTTCTAGGATTTTGTCCCAACTGAATGAACAAACAAGGGACCAGAGGTAGATCGAGAGGATGATGAATCATGCCTATGACTGTCCTTACAATTTCTCTTCCTGTTACTCTTTCCTCTCTAACCTCTACCCTCCATTCATTTCATTCATCAGACCTTGGTACTAACAGTTGGGAAACATAAATTTTAACTGGTGATGGTGACCTAATGCAAATGTAAAATTAATGAGCGAAACTCAAAGGGACGGGACAGAAAGTTAAAAGTTCAAGCACTGGAAATGCTTTTTGAACTACATTTCCATTTTTTATTAGATTTATATTAAAAGAAAGGGAAAAGAAATAGTAGAACCTCAAACTATGTGAGTTTTTCTCTGTACCACTGCTTACTTTATATAATTAACACTGTATTTTTTTATTTCCTTCTGAGATGGAATCTAATCCTTGTACTTAATGAATCTGAGAGTTGTTTTTTAAATTTAATTTCTCATTTCATAGACATGATTTGCTCTGGGATCTATATGTTTAGGGACTACATGTACCTAGTCAAATCCCTTTCTTCTGTTGATGATTTCCTGAAGGGTCAATGGAATTCCTGCAAGAGTGGCTGGGCTGTTCCAGACTGACATTGTCTCCTCTGAAGGAAGATATGTTGACATTCACAGAGACCTGCAGGGTGACCTCTGCCCGAGGCTGTATTTAGTCCCACTTAGCTACGAGGCTCTTCTAAAACCTACATCCTGTGATAAGGAAAGTCAATATTTAAAGTCTCCTTTAAATGATTTACTAACAGCTTGTTCTAAATTCATACTGATTGGGTAAATACGTCATTCAGTGGTTGATTGGGTCATTGTTGAATAGTCTGGAACTTTTAATTTGCTTTTACAGATGAGTATTCAGTTTGTGTGCTAGTTTATATTTTATAACATATTAAATTAATAAAAATATTGATACAATTTCTTTAGTGCCTACTACGGAACTGACTCGTGGTGTAGGTGTTGAATGAACTAATGCATTATTTCCAGTTTATCTTTTCATAACATCCCTATGAAGTAGAAAACCTGGCCCATATTGTAATAGTTCGTAAGGTGCAGGGTTTGAATACCACTGTGCCACTGAAGTCCGTACTTGTAATCACTGTTCTGCACAGACTTTTTTGCACTGCATTCTTTGTTGTGATTCTGAACATCTTGCAGAATCCTTTGTCAGCCACATTAAAGACTGGTTTTGATCAGCCTACCAAAGTAGGTGTCTCCAGGCCAGCCACATCCCACAAACCCATCTTTTTACCTCTAATACGTTCTCTAGAGGAAAGGGCAGGAGCATGCAGCAACATTTAGTGTTCTCTCCCCAGAAGTGGAGGAATGACAGGGGCTGGGAACAGAAGTGAAATATTCTTCCTGGGAGAATAAAATACAGCAGTTTGTCAAACTCAGTCAAACTGTCTGACCATTAACAGGCTATGAAATCAGTTTACTAAGGAGCAGTCAACATTTTAAAGAGTATATAGACTTGAATAGAAAATGTCAGGTTGCATCACATTTAGTAAGGATAAGTATTAGTTTTAAAATCTTTTGCTTAATTGTGTGTGTGCGTGTTATGTATGTCTAATGTATATGTGTACTGCATTGTAATGTAAAGTGCACTTTTTACTGTAGGTTATGGTTAAAAATGTTTGAGACACACACTGTAGTATAGGATAATGGTTAAGAGAGATGGAGTCAGACTGCCAACGTTGGTGTGATCCTTACTAGATGAATGGTTTAAGTACCTTACTTAACTATTTCAAGCTTCTGTTTCCTCCTCTGTAAAACGGGATACGAGTACTTACCTTATAATGTGTGTAAAGTGTACATCACAGTGCCTGATGCTTAGGAAGGACTCACTAAATAAATGCTGGCTCTTATTTTAAATTAAATCATTCTGGAGAATAGTTGATGGCAAGAGCACTGCTTTGCATTACATCCCTAGAATCATTTTAATTCCAGACTCACACATCCATCTATGTCCTAGACGTCCCCGCCTACATGCCCCAAACTGAACTCATCTTCCATGTCAAAGCTTCTCCTCCTTCTACCACTACTCAACAATAGCACCACCAGCTGCCTAGCAGCCCAGTAGAAACTTAAGAGTTATGCTGGATTCTTCACCGCTAACGCATATGTGCAAAATCATTACTAAGTCCAGTTGATTTTTTATCTCCTGAATATTTCAACTTTCCTTCTCTGTTCTCTATCTTCCTTATGATTCCCACCCTCTTCAATATCGATATCATCTCTGGTCTGCTAATAAACTAAAGGTACTGTACCTCCTGAACTCTAGTCTTAACCACCCACAATACCACTCATCTGCTCCAAGAGTACACCATATACTAGTTTCCTGAGGCAGTTGTAACAAATTACCACAAACCTGGTGGCTTACAACAACAGAAATTTATTCTTTCACAGTTGTGGAGGGCCAGAGGTCCAAAATCAGTATTACTGAGCTAAATTCAAGGTGTCAGCAAGGCTGTACTCCCTTCGTAGGCTCTAGGGGAGAATCTGTTCCTTGCCTCTTCCAGCTTCTGGTAGCTGCTGACACTCCTTGGCTTGTCGTCACGTCGCATCAATCTTCAAGGCCAGCATCTTTGAATATCGCTCTGCCTCCATCTTCATTTCACCTCCTCCTCTGTGTGTCAGATCTCCCTCTGCCTCTCTCTTAAAAGGTCACTTGTGATTCTATTTAGGGCCACCTGGAAAATCCAGGATAATCTTCCCATCTCACAGTCCTTAACTTAATCACATCTACAAGGACCTTTTTTCCCCCTATAAGGTAACATTCACAAGTTCCAGGGATTAGAACATGGATGCTTTCTGGGGAACCATTTTACAGCTTATCACACACCTTTTAGGACTTCTGCCGGACTGACATTTCCAAAAACCAAATTTGATAATTTCCCTTCCTAACTTAAAATAGCCTTAGCAAAGCCTGTGAGACTTTTCATAAACTATGCATCATTTTTGGCTGCGTCTCCTACCACTCCTTCATGGGTAGCCTTCAATATAGCAAGCTACCATTCTCGGAGGAAGCAGGCATTTTCATACCTCTGTGTCTTCACAAAGGAGCCCTGGTGGTGCGTGGTTAAGTGCTCAGCTGCTGACCAAACGGTCAGTGGTTCAAACCCACCAGGTGCTCCATGGGAAAAAGATATGGCGGTCTGCTTCCATAAAGATCATAGCCTAGGAAACTCTACGGGGCGGTTCTACTCTGTCCTATAGGCTCATTATAAGTTGGAATCGACTCGATGGCAACAGGTTTGGTGTCTGCACATGCTAGTTTCTCTGCCAGGAATTCCCTCTATTCCTGTCCGCTAATTACTATAGATGGAGCCCTGGTGGCCCAGTGGTTAAGAGCTCGGCTGCTAACCAAAAAGGCTGGAAGTTCAAATCCACCAGCCACTCCAGAAACCCTATGGGGCAGCTCTACTCTGTCCTATAGGGTTGCTATGAGTCAGGATCGACTCGAGGGCAACCAGTTTGGTTTTTTTCGGTTTGGAATCACTATAGAGCATTACAGGATGAACAGCACATTGACTTAACCTTACAATTAAGCACACTGAATCTCAAAATTCAGTGTGCATCAGGAGCATCCTGGTTGTGGGTTTAAAATTCAAGTCTTGGGCCAGTTAAGTGCTGATTTCAGCAGTACCAGGGTTTAAAACCAGCACTGCAGTGATTATGAGACACTGTTTCAGAAGGAAAGATAAACTTTTTGCACAAACTCTAATCCACAATACACACATTCAGGAGTAAAGGTGAGCACCTTGTCCTTGGCAAATACCTCAACAGAAATTCACTCGGGAATCTCACTAAGAGAAAGGGTGATGATTTGTTAGTAAAGATACATCTTTTTTAATGAACAGCAATGACAAGAAGGAAAAATGCTATTTAATGTGATTATCTATTTTATTGTCTTAAAATGTGAAAGCTGAGCATAATGCAAAAGCACAAAGATCATCACACATTGTTGTAGCAGATCTCTCTTTGTTCCTAGTGGAAAATACCAATAAGAGTGCTGGCTCTGGGTAAGTTTATAACACAGAAAATCAGCTGCCACACCTACAGAGAAGATAGAAGCCTAGTTGTTTCCACTGAGTCTGAAACAAAGGGTCTTCTCAGTTATTTTCCATAGTAAGGGGGAAAAAAGGATAGAACAGAAGCTTCAGTTTAAGGATCTGGGCTTAAGGGGCAGTTATACCTTGGTGAGAAACCAAGATCAGAGGCTGGCTTTTATAGGGAACAAATCTCTGAAGCATTTTTATGGCTGAAAGTTAATATAAACCACATAACCCAAGGCCTGCTGATAAGGACCTAAGAATGGTTCCTCACTCATGTCTCTGATGAGCTGTCTACCACCTAGTCCACCCTTCTTACCAAAACTTATCATCATTCATTCATTCAGCTAGCACATACTGTGGGACATACACAATGCTAGGTGTGGGCAAAAGAGATGAAAAAACCTAAACCTCAAATTTCAGTAGGGAGAACTGACACACAAGGTACAAGATGAAGTAATCTGTCACTTATTCAAGCATAGTTACAAAACAAAGTGATTCCATGCATTTGACAAAAGTTTATTGAGCACCTACTTTATGCAAGGTAGTGTGCTAGGCACTGGGGGCACAGCTGTGGAAAAGAGAAGCTCACATTCTAGTAGGGAAGACAATTATTAAATGTATAATTGCCCAAGTCATTCCTTCATTGTAAGAAATACTGCAAAGCAGATGCAGAGGATGCTACGAAAGCATACGAGGAACTGGAAGCCCTGGTATAGTATTCTTTGCGGGAAGGGTGACTGGGAGAGGCTTCCCTGAGGAGGCACCATGTGAGATGAGATATCAACGATAAATAAAGAGTTAATTAGACCAGGTGTCAGGGTGGAGTTGGGGTAGGAAGAAGAGAAACATTCTAGATGGAGAAGGAACAGCCTGTTCAAAGGCTCTGAAGTGGGGAAGGAGCACAGGCAGGATTTTGCAGTATGTGGATGACTTTGCTAATTATGTAGGTTTTCAGCCTCAAGGCAATGGAAAGCCACTGAAACGCTTTAAACAGAACAAGACATCATTAATTTTTTTCTTAAAATCACTTTGATGGTTTGGTTATAGAGAAGAAGATTTTAGGAGAGGGCTAAGAATGGGCTGATAAATTAGGAGGTTGCTGTAATAGTCCAGGTAAGAGGTAATGGCAGCTTGGGGTAGAATGGTGGCATACAGATGGAGAGTAGTGGAAGGATATGAGACGTACTCAGGAGATACAATGTACAGAACCTGGTGGTGGATAAGATTTGGGGTTTGAATGTGAGGGAGGGCTCAGAGATCATTGCCAGGCTTTTTATGTTCATAAAAGGATGGGTGGTAGTGACATTCACTGAGATGGGACACTAAAGGATGAGGACCAGGATTTTTTAAGAGGGAAAAAAAGGCGCCAATCTCAAGTTTTACTTTATATAAATTTAGTTTGACTGTCTTTGAGACATCCATCTGCATTTGTCAAGTAGGGAGTTGGATATTTGTAAGTCTGAATCTCAGAGAGAGAATTACTTTGAAAATTGTCAGCAAGTAGGTGGCATCTGAAACCATTTATGGTATTGTCAGGAGGAGTGGAAATGATGGACCATGGAATCTAAGCTGGATTGTTGTTGTTGTTAGGTGCTGTTGAGTCAGTTCTGACTCATAGCAACCCTATGTACAACAAAACTAAACACTGCCTGGTCCTGTGCCATCCTCACAATTGTTGTTATGTTTGAGCCCACTGTTGTAGCTACTGTGTCAATCCATCTTGTTGAAGGTCTTTCCTGTTTTTCGCTGGCCCTCCACTTTACCAAGCATGATATCCTTCTCCAGGGACTGATCCCTCCTGATAACGTGTCCAAAGTATGTGAGATGTAGTCTCACCATCCTTGCTTCTAAGGAGCATTCTGGTTGTACTTCTTCCAAGATAGATTTGTTCGTTCTTTTGGCAGTCCATTTCATATTCAATATTCTTCACCAACACCACAACTCAAAGGCATCAATTCTTCTTCAGTCTTCCTCATTCATCGTCCGGCTTTCGCCTGCACATGATGCAACTGAAAATACCATGGCTTGGGTCAGGCACACCTTAGTCTTCAAGGTGACATCTTTACTGTACAACATTTCAAAGAGGTCTTTTGCAGCAGATTTGCCCAATGCAATGTGTCTTGATTTCTTGACTGCTGCTTCCTTGGGTGTTGATTGTGGATACAAGTAAAATGAAATCCTTGACAACTTCAATCTTTTCTCCATTTATCATGATGTTGATTATTGGTCCAGTTGTGAGGATTTTTGTTTTCTTTATGTTGAGGCATAAGCCATATTGAAGGCTGTAGTCTTTGCTCTTCATCAGTAAGTGCTTGAAGTCCTCTTCACTTTCGGCAAGCAAGGTTGTGTCATCTGCGTATTGCAGGTTGTAAATGAATCTTCCTCCAATCCTGATGCCCCATTCTTCTTCAAATAGTCCAGCTTCTCGGACTATTTGCTCGGCATTCAGACTAAGTATGGTGAAAAGATACAACTCTGACGCACACCTTTCCTGACTTTAAACCACGCAGTATCCCCTTGTTCTGTTCAAACAACTGCCTCTTGATCCATGTACAGGTTCCTCATGAGCACAATGAAGTGTTCTGGAATTCCCATTCTTCGCAATATTATCCATAATTTGTTATGATCCACACAGTTGAATGCCTTTGCATAGTCAATAAAACATAGGTAAACATCTTTCTGGTATTCTCTGCTTTCAGCCAGGATCCATCTGACATCAGCAATGATATCCCTGGTTCCATGTCCTCTTCTGAATCCAGCCTGAATTTCTGGCAGTTCCCTGTGATATACTGCCGCAGCCACTTTTGAAGGATCTTCAGCAAAATTTTACTTGCATGTGATATTAATGATACTGTTCGCTAATTTCTGCATTAGGTTGGATCACCTTTCTTGGGAACAGGCATAAATATGGATCTTTTCCAGCTGGTTGGCCAGGTAGCTGTCTTCCAAATTTCTTGACATAGATGAGTGAGCACTTCCAGGGATGCATCTGTTTGTTGAAACGTCTCAATTGGTATTCCGTCAATTCCTGAAGTCTTGTTTTTTGCCAGTGCCTTCAGTGCAGCTTGGACTTCTTCCTTCAGTACCATTGGTTCTTGATCATATGCTACCTCCTGAAGTGGCTGAATGTCAACCAATTCTTTTTGGTATAGTGACTGTGTATTCCTTCCATCTTGTTTTAATGCTTCCTGTGTAGTTTAACATTTTCCCCATAGAATCCTTCAAAATTGCAACTAGAGGCTTGAATTTTTTCTTTGGTTCTTTCAGCTTGAGAAATGTTGAGCGTGTTCTTCCCTTTCGGTTTTCTAACTTCAGGTCTTTGCACATGTCATTATACTTTGTCTTCTCGAGCCGCCTTTTGAAATCTTCTATTCAGCTCTTTCACTTCGTCATTTCTTCCTTTTGCTTTAGCTACTCAACATTCAACAGCAAGTTTCAGAGTCTCTTTTAACATCCATTTTGGTCTTTTCTTTCTTTCCTACCTTTTTAATGACCTCTTGCTTTCTTCATGTATGATGTCCTTGATGTCATTCCACAACTCATCTGGTCTTCGGTCATTACTGTTCAAAGCATCAAATCTATTCTTGAGATGGTCTCTAAATTTAGGTGGGTATGCTCAAGGTCATACTTTGGCTTTTGTGGATTTGTTCTAATTTTTTTCAGTTTCAACTTGAACTTGCATATGAGCAATTGATGGTCTGTTCCCCAGTCGGCCCCTGGCCTTGTTCTTACTGATGATATTGAGTTTTTCCATCATCTCTTTCCATAGATGTAGTCGGTTTGATTCCTGTGTATTCCATCTGTATTGCCAAATGGGCAAGGAGGGGGAAAGCATTCTAGGTAGAAGGAACAGTATGCAAACAGGTAGAGGCCCAGGAGCTGGGCCTCTCAAGGTCAAGACAGCTTGGTTCAGTATAGCTAGAGGGCAAAGTCCCAGAGGGGCAGTGGTGGATGACTAGGCCAGAGGTGTGGGTAGGCCCAGATCATGGAAGACTGTGGTGCCTAGCTGAGGAGCATTGCAGCTTGAGGAGGTCTTTCTTGTAGGCTTTTGAACAGGATCCAGACACAATTCCTCATTGTTCTCTGTTCAAACAGGTATGTCTCTCCACTTTCCTCATTTTCTCCTCCATGCTTTGGTTCACTTTGCCCCTGGAATGCTCAAGCTCAACCCTCTGTGTAAATCCTATTCATCCCCTGAGGCTTAAGTCATCCTACCCCTGTTATAAAACCCTTCATGACTACTCCAGTCCACATCTTCCTTCCTTCTCCCTAAATGTTTTCATTATCATGGTCAGAATCATACCCTAAAAGTAAGATAGTGGAAAAGGCCACCATTCACCATTTGTGATAGCACGTATCCTCCTCACCTAGGTAGAGAGAGATTGGGCATGACATAAATTATAATTATGAGACAGCAACCTGTCTCCCTCATTTAAAAAGAAGACAGAACAAGAGTTTTTCCTAGAGCATTGGGAAAAAGGGCTCCTTCTCTTTTCTGTTTTACTGCCAAAAAAATGAGCGCCTTCAGGTCCAAGAATAAACAAGGGCTCTCTTTGAAAGCTCTGGGTTAATACTGTCTCAGTTAGTGACTGACTGTGTGACCTTAAGCAAGTTACTCAACTTCTTAGAGCCTCAATTTCTTCATCTGTAAAATGGGCTAATAACACCTATTCCACAGGGTCATCAGAAGATCATATAAAATCATTCATGTATTCATTCAGCAGATATTTACTGTGTGCCTTACTGTGAGTCAGGCATTGTGCAAGGAGCTGGGGCTATGGCAGTGCACGAAAAAGACACAGTCCTTGCCCTCCTGGAGCTTAAAGACCAGAGGAGGAGGGAGACATTACAAATGATACCACAATTAATTGCTGTTATAACAATCTAGAAAGTAGACACCATGCACAATGCCTGATCCAGAATGCACCCTTAATAAGCAATAACCTCCTTCCTTTCTCAAGTTCACTCAAAGTAATATAACAAGTGCTGTTTGCTAGTGTGAACTAATCACACATCTCGAACACTTTCAGTGGCTCTTACACTGGTGAGAGTTACTATCTCAGGCTCATACAAATACAGATGGTGCACTGAGGAAACCAAAGCAAAGTGACTACATTCATCTCTTCTCAAGGCTTCTAATTCAAGAGGAGACCTAGCAGAAAGTGACAGCGAGTCACACACTCTAACCTGAAAATCTTCAGCTTACTCGAGCAGAAAATGCAGACACATCAAGCTACAGGGTGAGCCACTGTCCCAGATTCAGGACAATACGGAGGCAAGAATGGCAGTCCCAATGGAGCCTTGGAATGCGGCAACTGAGCACAGAGGCCTCCCTTCACCACAGCCACTCCATACACTAAAATATGAAGGATGAGGGAGGGTCCTTTCCTCTGTTAATGGGCTCAATTCATTCTAGTGAAAGACAGACTGGGTCTCCCTAAAGTTTACTCATGAGTGACGACATTATTTAAAGATCTCTGGGCACAAAGCTTCTCCTAACTCTCCAGTGGCCTAGGACAAAAGAATCAGGGGAAGCTCTGGCCAGGCTCATTGTGAGGTGGTAGTTGTGTGTCCTGAATGCTGGAGAGAGATTTCCTCCCCTGCCCTACCACACTTCCAAGCCCTCCTCTGTGCACTCAGCACCACTGGGGACATCGGCTGAGCTGGGAGCCCAGGTGTATGCAGAGGCACTCAACGGAAAAGATTCCCCTTTTATTCTTTTAGCAGCAGTGGGGTATGGAATAAATCTTAGTGGACCGGGAATTCAGAAGACCTTATTTTGGGTACTGACTGAAGAATCAATTGCCTACTCCTTTCTTGGTAATCCTGCTGTCACCTGCACACACTTCTGTTGTAGGCCCTGGAGCTCTAAAAATATTTGTCCGATTTACTGCATGCGTTTGTTTACAAGTCTGTTTCTTTATTCAAACTCTTCTTTATGGCAAGTACAGTGCCTTATTTATTTTACCCTAGAGCCTCACTTGTAGTAGAAGTTAATAAATTTTTGGAAAGCGAGACTGAGAGATTGAATATGAATGAATAAATGAAGGAAGGAAGGGAGACAGACAGAGAGAGAGGAAATCAGTTTCCAGACAACTAGGTGAAGTAATGCCAACCTGGATATCAGAGAATCTACCGTATTTTTTTTACAAATAATGCGTCCATGTAAATAACACATCCACACATATAATGCATGGCACAGTGTGCTTAAAGCAGCAACAGTTAGTTGCGAGGTTGGCATAAAAATGTATAACGTGCATTATTTGCATAAAAATACGATAGTGGGTTCTGGGAGGTTCCTTACAGGTGTCAAGTGGGGAGTTGGAAAAGGCATGTCATGAGAATAGGGGCCTGTCTTGCTTCCTTACTGGACTTTAATCCAGCTTTTATGGTATTCATCTTATACACTGGGCTTCCTTAATTCAGACTTTGTTTGAACGAAAGTTCTGTGGCTACAAGAGCTGTCTGAAAAAATACTGGCCTGGATTTGTTTTTTCCTTAAGTCTCTTTCAGATTTGATCTTTTCTGTGGTGGGCAAACTCATGTATCTTTTCTGCTTTTGGTCACTGTTAGAAAATTATTCCGCATCTTATTCTTAGAAGGCTGCATAAAGAATGCTATGAATAAGAGAATCTACTTGTCAAGTATCCAGTGTGTGCTACTTGGGCCGGAGTTTGGATAGTTGAGTTGCTGCTGCCAGACACACGTGTCCTGGTTCCCCTTACATGTGTTGAATCCGCGGCACAGAGTTGGGTTGTAGGGACTCTTGAAGTGAGTGGTGTTTTTAGCCTTGATCTCCAGCTGTTTTCTCTCATCTAATTTTAACAAAACTTACTCTGCACTTCATAGCACTTCTGCTGGTGGTCCCAAATGAAGCACTAGACCAGGGAGGTCACTGGGCCCACAGAGGACTGAAGTGCTGCCACAGGTGGCTTGGTCACAGATACTATCAAAGGAGGATTAGTCACTCAAGTTATAAAAGGACTTCCTCAAGCAATACTAGCTGTACTGGACTCAGTCTGGTGGAGGCCTTGGTAGCTGTGGTCCATTAGTCCTTTGGACTAATCTTTTCCTTGTGTCTTGTTCTCTTCATTCTCCCTTGCTCCCAAAGGGGTGAGATCAGTGGAGTATCTTAGATGGCTGCTCAGAGGCTTTTAAGACCCCAGACGCTACTCACCAGGGTAGAATGTAGAATACTGTCTTTATAAATTGTGTTATGCCAATTGAGCTAGACGTTCCCTGAGACCACAGTCCCCACAGCCCTCTGCCCAGCAATTCAGTCCCTCAGGGAGCTTGGATGTGTCTATGGAGCTTCCATAACCTTTCCCTGAACAAGTTGTGCTGGCTTCCCGAGTATTGCGTACTGTCTCAACCTTCACCAAAGTTACCACTTATCTATTGTCTGTTTAGTTCCCCTCCACCCCTCCCATCCCTCATAACCAACAAAGATTGTTTCTTTCTGTGTGTAAACTTTTATATGAGTTTTTACAGTAGAGGTCTCATACAATATTTGTCCTTTTGTGACTGACTTATTTCACTCAGCATAATGTCCTCCAGTTTCATCCATGTTATGAGATGCTTCACAGATTCATCATTGTTCTTTATCTTTGTATAATACTCCATTGTGTGTATGTACCATAGTTTGTTTATCCATTCATCTGTTGATGGGCATCTAGGTCATTTCCATCTTTTTGCTATTGTGAACAGTGCTGCAATGAACATGGGTGTCCATATGTCCATTCGTGTGATGGTTCCCATTTCTCTAGGATATATTCCTAGGAGTGGGATTGCATTTTGTAGTGCTTTTTTTTTTTTTTTGTGGTGCTGACATTTTCTTTGTTCCTCTTACTCTCCTGTGCTGAGTTCCTTTTGTTTGTGGATTTTTTTCCATTTCTTTTGTTTTTACTGAGACTTTATGTTTTTCTTCTTTATTTTGATGAGTAGGTTTGTTAACTTTCTTTGTGGTTACCTTGAAATTTACCCTTATCTTCTTAGATTTGAACCAGTCTATTATTACTTGGTATCACCCTGCCTTCCTCTCCATTAGAAGGTTCTATACCTACACGATTTATTCCGTCTTTTATTGTTCTGATGCTGTTGTCATTTACACATTAACCTCTCTGATTTACTGTTGTAATTCTTTTGGTTTTGCATAGTCCTTAAGAGTTCATTTTCTAGGTTGGTATCTGGCAAGTACAATCTTGTGTCCTATATTCAGCCTGTGGTCTGATGTTGTTTGTTCTCTGATCGAAGGACTCCCTTTAATAAGTCTTGTAAGTTTGATTTTGTTTTTACATAGTCCCTTAATTTCTGTTTATCTGGAAATGACCTAATTTCACCATCATATCTGAACGAGAGTTTTGCAGGATATATTATTTTTGGTTGGCAATTCTTTTCTTTCAAGGTTTTATATATGTCATCCCCTTGCCTTCTTGCCTGCATGGTTTCTGCCGAATAATCTGAGCTTAGTCTTATTGTTTCTCCTCTGTATGTGACTTTTTGTTTTTCTTGAGCTGCTCTCGGGATTCTTTGCTTGTCTTTGGTTTTACCAAATGTGATTATGATATGCCTTGGTGATTTTCTTTGAGGTCTATCCTATATGGGGTTTGTTGAGCTCCTTGGATGGTCAGCTTTTCATCTTTCATGATACGGGGGAAGTTTTCTGTCAGCAATTCTTCAATGATCCTCTCTGTGTTTTCTGTTTTCTCTCCCTATTCTGGAACTCCAATCACTCACAGATTTTTGCTTTTGATTGTATCCCACATAATTTTCAGGGTTTCTTCATTTTTCTTCGTTGTTTTTTCTGATTTTTCCTCAGAGTTGTATCCAAGTGTTTGTCTTCAATCTCGCTGATCCTATCTTCCATTGTTTCAAACCTGCTCCTCAGCCCTTCTATGACACCGTCCATTTCTGAAATCTTGTTGTTTATCTTTTGGATTTCTAGTTGTTGTTTTTGTATGATTTCTAGTTGTGTATTTATTTTAGCATTTTTTTCCTGAATTATTTTCTTGAATTCTTCCTTTGTTTTTGTCTGTATATTCTATGAATTTTCCTGCCTTTCCCATGAATTTGTTTATTTTTTTCCTCATTTTTGTCTCCTTTTTGCTTCAACTCTTGGATAATTCTGAATATTAGAGATTTGTACTCCCTATATCAGTTAGGTCTAGTGCCTTTTCTTCTACTGGAAGGTCATCTGGTGTTTTATTTTGGATGCCTACTGGAACCATCCTGTTCTGTTTTTGTAAATGTTTTGATACTCTCTGCTGTCTTCAAGGAATTCAGTGGTTATTTTCCTCATTGACTGTAGATTTGTTTGTTTTGTCCTGCTTTTTTGTTTTATTTGGTTATGTCTGAGTAGGCGGGCTATGCATCCTTTGTTGTTTGCTCATCTGTGGGCATGATACTTTTCACCTCCTTCTCCAATGGGCAGGGTCAGTCACTCAGGTATGGTACAGCAGGGCAGGTCCAGCTGAAGGGGAGTTGCTGGGGTGGGTTGTTTGTGGTACATACCAGGGCTGACAGCGTGGACTGGTAATCAGTGCAGGGCAGGTTCCAGTAAGCCGTGCCTGTGCTGCTTGTGAGTGTGATGTTCAGAGCACAGTGCAGGTAGGCAGGAAGGAGGGGTAGATTGCGATGTGTGGAGCTAAGATGGGTATGGGAAAGATGAGAGAGAGGAGAGAGGAACAGGAGCCAAAAACATACATACAAACAAAAAAGAGTGCTAAGGGAGCTTGCTATTGGAGTGGAGAGATGAGAGACTGAGAGATGGGGAAAAACAAAAATGAAAAAAAGAAGAAAAAGGGTAAAAGAAAAAATGATTAAATCGAGAAACTGGAAATGAAAGACAAAAAGGGAATAAGAGAGAGAAGAAAACAAAACAAAGAAACACACACACAAAAAAAACCAAAAACAGAAAAATAAAAAAAAAAGAAAAAAGAAATGCCTCCAGGGATGTATGTCCCTGTGCGTCTGCGCAGAGTAAGGGAGTAGCTTTCAAGCCGCATGGTACTGCCTGGCTAGAAGGGACTCCAAAGCCAAGAAAAGAAAAAGAAACAAACAAACAAATCAAAACAGAACAAATTAGAGCAAACAAACAAACAGAAAAGCCCCAGGGGCCCCACTAGCGTGGCGGCACGGGCCAGGAAGTAGTTTCACAGTCAAGCGGTGTTTCGCAGCTTTTCAGGAAGAAGCAAAGATGGTGCACAAAGCCAGGTATTTGAGGGAAAGGAGGGGGAGATGGTGAGAGGTAAGGAAGAAATCTAAAGAAGCGGAAAAAAGCAACACCAGCAGCCAACGAAAGGCACTCAGGGAGCCAGCCAGTGCGGGCGAGTGGAATCCAAGAGACACCAGGGTAAAGCTGGTGCTTCCTGGCCAAGAGACTGTGGCTGCAGGAAGCAGAGGAGGCTAAGTGGGGGTGAAGAAGGGTGGAGGGGTGGGAAAGCCTATATCGCAGGTTACCGCTTGTTCTGTCTCCTGGTGCAAGCTCCGTGAAGCTGCTTTTTCGTACCCCGTTTGCTGATCTCCGATAGGAGTCCAAGATGGCAGATCTGTGCTGCGGTAGCTGATAGGGGACCTCTGCATGTATCTCTCCTCGCTCTCTGTTCTTGGGCAGCTTCTTACTCCATTCGGGCTTGGCTGAGTTCTTTATCTGTTCATATGATGCTTAGGGCTTCAGGATTGATGTGTGACTCTGTTTGACTTAGTATTTCTGATCTTTGCTGTGGAGGGACGGCATGGTGCTTCTGACTATAGCGCCATGTTGCCCGGAAGTTTCAGGATTTTCATTGGCTAATTTTCAGAAGTAGGTCATCAGGCCTTTCTTCCTAGTCCATCTCAGTCTGGAAGATCTGCTGAAACCTGTTAAGCACTATAGCAACATGCAAGCCTCCACTGACAGATGGGTGGTGGTTGTGCTAGGGTACACTGGGTCTCTCACATGGAAGGTGAGAATTCTACCACTGAACCACCGCTGCCCCCCAATGACTTATTTAGCACACCTCCATTAAGCACCTACTGTGAGACAGGTGCTGTGTGGGGCCTGGGGATATAGCAATAGATAAGGGAAATTCCTTTTCCTTAAGGAGCTCACAGCCTAGTGATGGAGACAAAGTTAAGAAAATGATGCAATACAAGATGATGGGTGGCCTCATGTGCCATACTAAGGAACTGCTAATTATTCTGAAGGCAATTAAGCAGGCAAGTATCTGTCCGTACGGAGAGAATTATTGTCCTTGAGGGATGGGGGGAGCAGTGCGGAAGGCTTTAAAGAAACAGTGACATTTGGACTGGACCTTGGACGTGGACAGGGCATCAAGCCTGGAGGCAGGAGAAGGAAAGAAGCACAGGCATGAAGGCACGAGGTGGTGGAGCAGCTCAGGGAAGGAGGTGTTTCATGGTACTCGACCATCTTGGGGTGGGGGCTGATGCAGCAGTGAGGCTGGAGGAGTAGGTCAGACCAGGTTGAATGGGGCCCTGCGAGCTTTGCTAATGATGTATTACTCTGGAGGCAGTGGGGAGCCACTGGCAGTTTTAAAGCATGGCCTCAAATGCCATGCTAAAGACTCGCTAATTATCCTGAGGGCAATTAAGCAGGCAAGTAATGATCCAATTTTCAGTTTAAAGAGCACTCAGGCAGCTGTGTGGAGAAGTGGGGAGGGGCTGAGGTTGGAGGCTGTGAGCCAGGGTCCACGTGAGAGGAAGATGCTCTGTACCAGGGCAGGTGGAGGAAACGGAGTGCAGGAGATGGGGGAGATTCAAGGCACATTTCAGAGGGAGGAAAAGCAAGACACGATTCCTGATTGTATGCTGTGATGATGTGCTCAGTGTGCCACGTTCCCCTCATGAAGGCAGAAGACGCACAGACCTTGGAGGTTTCAAGCCTGGCAGGCAGAGGCCTGTCCCCATTTCTGTTCCTCAGCCCTGCTTTGGCATCTGTGCTGGGGTCCTCAGAGTCTCAAGATGCTTTTCCCTTCCAAGGGGTCAGATTAGCAGCTCCAGCATTGAAGAAGGAGCTGAAATCAGCCCCCATGGTCTGGAATGTCGCAGCACTATTCTATTCAGATTCTCAGCAGGTCTTGTGCACAAAACTGCACCTGGCTCCAAGCCTGCCTGGTCCTAGGGGACAGAAGGAGCCTCCTGGGCAGGATAAATGAAGGCTGGGAAGTAGGCCTTCTGTTTCCTGTTTTTATTTCTCCAGCTAGTCCATCTTCTCCACCAGCTGATTCCTTTATTACAGTTATGGGGACCATGACAATAGACGGGCAGGTGACTCAGGGGAATTCAACCACTTAAACAAGAATGTCACTGGGTTTTCACATCAGGCTGCCGAAGCTTTTTTTTTTTTTCCGATTGGTTCAGAAAGCTCAGAATAACCTAGCTCCCAGCACATGCTCAGAGCCGGTTTCTTAGGTCTTGGGGAGGGAGAATATTCTATTTAAACTGGAATGACTATTGAGCTTTGTTGACAAAATTCCACTTGGAAGAACAATGTAAGTGGAATCCATCTTCAAGAAGGCAAAGGCTGTCAGAGAGGTCAAGGAGCACTTCACAAAACCCAGTTCCTTCCAGCTGTGGTGACTTAATTACTAAATCAAAGAAAGAGAAGTGTGGAGCCTATGGCCTTAATTAGGCAAATAGGCAAACAAAGAGCCACTGTGTAGGAATCTCACTGTAACCAATGTTAAGCCATGGTTTTCACAGACAATTGTTGGATGTAGCTGGGTAAGTCTCCAAATCAGAGATAAACCATTTATCTAAGGTTTGCTACTTAAAGCAGTAACAAAACAGCATTTTACGCAATTCTTGTCCAGATCTGGAGGTGCCAAGTTTTCCTTGTTCCTGATTAGCAATAAAACCAAAAATGACAGAAAGTATCACGTTAGAACAGTGCAGTCTGGAATATCTGAGGAAGCCCCCAAATTCAGGAAGATCTGGGGAATATGCTGCCCAGTTACTTCCTCTGGAAAGAGACACAGTGATGGGTGAAGAACATAGAATTTAGCAGTCAAATATTTGAACCCTGGCCCCACTGGTTAGACGTATTTGATCTTGCGATAGTTATTTAACCTTCCATTAACCTCAGCTTCCTCACCTAAAAACCTAGAGTAATAATAGAACCCTCTCCATAAGGTTATTATGAGGATTCAATATGACCATGAATAAAAAGAGTACAAAGAAGCTGCTTGGAGATGATGATGGTAGGCTAGGCTCACTGCCAGGAAAATGACTCACTTCGGTACACCAGTGTTACAGCTTACTGTTACCCTAACAAACGCGTGGAAGATCAACGGTTCCTCAACCTTTCTTCACTTATGCAGTAAAAGTCAGCAAGCACCTGCGTTATGCCAGGCACTGCGCTAAACAAAACAGACAGGCTGCCTGCTCCAGGAACTGACAATGTCCTTCCCAACTTGTTGGGAATTTTAGTATCTGTCACAAAAGGATTTTATGACACTCCAGATACCCTTCTCAAAAGGTATCATATGGTACAAGATTAGTAAGAACAACAACAGCTACCATTTCCAACATATGTTTTATTATACAACACTTTCATATTTATTATGTTTGAGTATCTATCTCATAAGCTTATTATAATGATGAAATGTCACTAATTTTAAAATGCTAAAAACAGTGCCCGATATATATCTATATATATATATATATCTATATATCTATATCTATATCTATCTATATATCTATATACCTATATCTATCTATCTATATATATATAGTAAGCACTATACTGTTGTAAATGTTAAAAAGCAAAGATACCACTTTGAGGACTAAGGTGCACCTGACCCAAGCCATGGTATTTTCAATCACCTGATATGCATGTGAAAGCTGGCCAATGAATAAGGAAGGCTGAAGAACTGATGCATTTGAATTATGGTGTTGGTGAAGAATAGTGAATATACCATGGACTGCCAGAAGAACAAACAAGTCTGTCTTGGAAGAAGTACAGCCAGAATGCTCCTTAAAAGGGAAGATGGCGAGACTTCGTCTTACGTACTTTGGACATGTTGTCAGGAGGGACCAGTCCCCGGAGAGGGACATCACGCTTGGTAAAGCAGAGAGTCCGTGAAAAAGAGGAAGACCCTCAACAAGATGAATTGACACAGTGGCTGCAACAATGGGCTCAAACATAGCAACGATTGTGAAGATGGCATAGGATCAGGCAGTATTTATTTCTGTTGTACTTAGGGTTGCTATGAGTTGGAACCGACCTGTTGTTGTTAGGTGCCGTTGAGTCGATTCTAACACATGGTGACCCCATGTGTGCAGAGTAGAACTGCTCCATAGAGTTTTCAAGGCTGTGACCTTTTAGAAGCAGAGAGCCAGGCCTGTCTTCTGAGGTGCCTCTGGGTGGGTTCAAACTGCCAGTCTTTCAGCTAGCAATCAAGTACTTAACCATTTGCACCACCCAATATTTACCCTAATTAAGATGTTTTCAAACGCGTTTAAAAAAAATTATTTTTGAGTTCCGGCAAAATGGCGCTTTAGGCAGAAGCACCATGCCGTCCCTTCACAGCCACAGCAAAGATCCGAAAAACTAAGCCGAACAGAGACTACAACAATCCTGAAACCCTAAAACATCAAATGAAGAGATAAAGAACTCAGCCAAGCACCAAATGGAGCGAGAAAACTGACAGAGAACGGAGAGCAAGGAGAGATTCATGCAGAGGTCCCCTACCAGCTAACGCAGCGCGGATCTGCCATCTTGTACTCCTATCGGAGACCACCAAACAGGGGGTACGAGAAAGCAGCCTCACGGAGCTTCCAGTGGGTGACAAAACAACCGGTAATTGGCGATATATGCTTTCCCACCCCCCACCCTTCTTCATCCCGACTCGGCCTCCTCTGCTTCCCGCGGCCACAGTCTCTTGATCGGGAAACAGCGGCTGCTTGGATTCCACACACCCAAAAGGGTGGCTCTCTGAGTGCCATTTGTTGGCTGCTGGTGTTGCTTTTCTTCTGCTTCTTTTTATTTCTTCCTTGCCTCTCCCCACCTCCCCCTCCTTT
>NW_004444076.1:4882176-4914673 GCF_000243295.1 Trichechus manatus latirostris
AAAAAAAAAAGAGGTTGAGAAGTTAGAGGGTTGACATGTTGTGGGGTTGTTAACCAATGTCATAAAACAACATGTGTACTTCTGTTTCATGAGAAACTATTGGTTCTGTAAGCCTTCACCTGAAGTACAATTAAAAAAAAAATTATTTTAAGTTTTCACTTCAACTTACAGACTATTCAACAGAATTGATCATGACGATACCTGGTTACATAGTTAACCATTAGTTTGCATTACTATTTAGTGAACAATGCACTATTACTAGAAATCATTAATATTGCTTTAAATACTCAAATCAGACAAGCATTCTCTTCAATACAATGATGTTTCTCTCAACCCACTAGAGCACAAAACAGCATATAACTTGAAGGCTCTTTCAAGGGGCCCTATTACTTCACTGGAGCCATGGTGGCACAGTGGTTAAGCGTTTGGCTGCTAACCAAAAGGTCAGCAGCTCAAACCCACCAGCTACCCCTTGGAAATCCTATGGGGCAGTTCCACTCTGTCCTATAGGGTTGCTATGAGTCAGAATCAACTCGACGGCAAGGGTTTTTTTAATTGCTTCACCGCAACACTGTTCTAACTACATCAGTTAGATATATGGACACTAGTAGCATGTGTTTATGAAAACATAAGTAAAACAGAATATTCTGAAAATGTCTAACAAATAATATTGTTGTTAGGTGCTGTCCAGTGTGTTTTTGACTCCTAGAGACCCCATGTGACACAGTAGAACTGCCCCGTAGGGTTTCCTAGGTTGTAATCTTTATGGAAGCAGATCTCCAGGTCTCTCTCTTTGGGAGCTGCTGGGTGTGTTTGAACCATCAACCTTTCGGTTAGCAGCCGAGTGCTTAAATGTTGTGCTTACCAGGGCTCCTTCTAACACATAACACCCAAACCAAAAACCCATTGCCATCAATTCCGACTCGTAGTGATCCTATAGGACAGAGTGGAACTGCCCTATAGCGTTTCCAATGCTGCAGTCTTTATGGAAGCAGACTGCTGCATCTTTCTCCCACAGAGTGGCTGGTGGGTTCAAACCATAGACCTTTTGGTTAGCAGATGAGTGCTTAACCACTGTGCCACCAGGGCTCCTAACACAAAATAAGTACTCCAAAATTATATATAGTACTTTTACTTATTTTTATTTTCTTTATTAATTTGTTCCAAAGTGTGTTGAACCTCAACACACAACCAGCAAGTTGCAGAGCTGGGTCGCAAGCCTGGTGTCCACCTGACTCCAAGTTCAATAAGGATTTTGTAACTATTTTTTTGTTCGGACTAAAGTAGCATATACTTATTGTACACAGAAAAGCTAAGAAAAAAGTTAAAATCACTCCTTATTCTCATCACTCAGAGATAACACTGCCATTTTGGTCTGTTTTCACCCAATCTTTTTTCTATGCTTAAAAAAAACTGTTAGAACGAAATTGGGATCACACTATATATTCATACTCTGCTTCCCTGACCCCACTTAAAATTATATAATAAGCATTATATATAATAAAAAATGATATAATAAGCATTTTCCCACATACTAAAAATTCAACCTAAAATAGCACTTCAAATAACTGAATAACACTCCAACCAACTGGTATTGTATCATTTATCTATTAATTTCCCTGTTTTATATAATTATTTCCAAGCTTTCACTGTTACAATTATGCTGTGATTAACACACATAAAACTTTGTTTGCATTTCTGATTTTTCTTTAGAGTGAGCTGCTATAGGTGGTATTCTGAGATTGATGACTTATTCATTCAACATATACTTAATACACACTAGGTACTGGACAACATTCTAGATTGGTAATATATCAGTAAGCGAATAAGCGAAAAAGTAAGTATCAGGCAAAGTATCCCTGTCTCTGTGAAGCTTACATTCTGGAGAGATATAACAACTTTGAGACTCTTTAGACATGTCGCCAAATTGCTAGCAGTACGTAAGTAGCTGTCTTATTGCATCTTTACCAGTACTGAGAATTGTTGTTGTTGTTAGGTGCCCCTGGAGTATTAGGATCTTAAAATTCGTTGCCAATTTTGTAACATTTAATGGCAATGTTGCATTCCTTAAGGACGTTTTCCTTCCCTCAACCTCCAGATATTCACTGACTCAACACAAGTAAATTGAACAGACTTTTGAACTCTCATCCAAAATCTGCTCTCTAAATGGCAAGTTTCAATGTTTTTTTTTCCTCCCCTCCAGTAAGAAGATAGTCTGAGTCCAAAGTCAGGGATGGCAACAGTGGAGTCACCTTCTATGCTTTGCAAGGTCATCCTTGAGGGTAGGAGCAAATAATGATGACAAATCTGTGTTCTGCTAGGGCCTGAGATGTCTGGAATCAAGTTATCAGCAAGTCTCTCAAGCCAGATGCCTGGCCTCCTTGGGGGATTAGCCAGCGCAAGCCAGGAGGGTCCTATGTGGGGTGGGTTGAGGTCAGGATCAAATGAGGCTCTTTCACGACAGCACTCAGTAAGCTGTAAAGTACTGAACAGCAGAAGCGAGACGTTTTGTTTTTTCTCATGGAGGCCTTTGCAGTATGTTGAGGACTTTGGCAGGGGCTTAAAATGAGAGAAAGGGGTATGGAGATATATAAAAAGGAAGAAATAAAATATTAACAAATTAATAAACAAAAGAAAAATAAGTAAAAATAGTATACATACTTTTTGGAGTGCTTATCGTGTGTTAGAACGTTTCAGAATATTCTATTTTATTTATGTTTTATAAACGCATCTATAGTGTATCAGGCACTGTTTTAAGCATTTTCAAACTATCAACTCATTTCATCATCATAACAAGTTTATGAGGTAGATACTATTATTATCTCTGTTTGACAGATGGAGAAACTGAGGCATACAGAGGTTAGGTAATTGTAAAGCCAGGATTTGATTCCCGTTAGTGTGTCTTTAAGTTCTATGCTCTTAAACACTATCCTATAGGAAGGAAACTGAAGATCAGATCAAGTAGGTGATTTCTGTGGTTCAATAGTTCAGGTCCTAAGAGATTACTGAGTGCCTTCTAAGAACTGGACACTGTACTTGCCCAAGGTCACAGAGCTCAAGAGTGGGAGGGCTGGGAGCTTGGGTCTGGCTTGAGGTCTGTCTGACTCCAGACTCTAATTCTTTCAACTACATCTTACTTAAGGGAAAATGTTTTCTCGTTTGGGTTGGAATGTAAGTGGCCAGGCTGGCACAGGGCACAGCGTTCATTGAAATCAGTGCTACAGCTAGGTGAACAAAAGCTCTCAACTGTGCTGTGCATTGGGTGGGCAGCTGTCTTAGAGGGCACCTATGGGCAGGCCCCTCTCCACCACTTCGAGGCCCCAGGCACTAATATGGTCCAGGTGGTTCAGAATTTACCTTTTGGGGTCAGATACCTCCATGGAATGAACAACAGTCTTTAGGAATTCCAGGAAGTGTTCTTACAATTTCAAGCTTTGGCATTAGAATCACTTGAACCTTCAGTGATTGAAAATTGTTTTATATTTTTCCCCTGACAGCTCACACTGTACTTCAGACTCCTTTGGTAGCTCCCTTAATGGTTACCTTCATATTTCAAAACCTATGAAATTACGTATTTGAAGGGATTATTCATTTTTTTCCTATGGAAAACACACACACACCATAATGCTTTAATAATCATAACCAGATGGATTAAGGGGTCTTTGACAAGGGGTTTCTTTAGCTTATTTGAGAACATACTGAATTTCAATCTCTTCTGACTAGTGCAAAAATGGCAGAATGTAAAGTGCCCTATAAATTTCCCACTTGTACAATTTTTAATACTTTCATCATGGTCATACGAAACATTTTAAAAGCCAACTCTCCCCTTCCTCCATTATGAAAGTATAGTTTCAGACTTTACTCATTTAAACCCAGAGAAATGTTTAACCAGAAGTACTGGACACCCGTAAGTAGTTTCCACTCAGCCAAAAATATCTCCCAGTACATGCTCATGCCCTGGCCTCCTTCTCCCTCACTCTCAAAGGAGCTGAAAGGACTTGGAAGCTACCTTAACAATCATCTGGTCAACCTCTTTCATTTTTCAGATGAGAAAGTGATGTTTCAGAAAGATTCAGTGATTTGGTCAAGGTCATGTAGGTAGGAAATGACACAGAGTTCAGACCTGAACCTCATTCTAAGTGTAATGTTTATTCATTGTACCACTCTGCCTCTCTCTTTATTCTCCTTTCCTTTTCTGTACTTTCCCTCCTTTCTCTCTACATTTTCTATATCTTCTGTCTGAATAAGGTCTTGGATAGTGGTGGGATGGGCCAGACCAGATTGAACTAGGTTGTGGAGAACAACAAAATTTACCAAGGAAGAGCAGGCAATAGAGCAAAGGTTCTGGCAATAGGTAGCCAGAAAAAGTCTGGCCAAGTAATCTGGCAGAAGGCAGAGGCTCAGGAAGACAGGTGCTATGTGTAGAAAGGGGAACGTGACATCAAGTAAGGCACAGAAGTGCAGTAAGCAGATTAGGTAAGCAGCAGGTAGAAGGAACCCAGACCCATGGATGGCATTTCAGAAACAAAACTCCACTCCATAAGAACTGAGGAACAGTGCCAAGGCAAGGATGGGGCCACAGGGGTCCTAGTAATTGGAAATGGAATCTAAATCTGAAGCTTGGTTCTAAGGAACAAGTCTACAAAGTCAAGGAAAAACCAGCAGAGAGCTTCTGACTTGGAGTTTCTTAAATTCTCCCAGATCATTGTGGTACAGATAGTAGCTCACCAAATTCCATGTACTCCCATACATCTCCTAGCCTCCTTTGCATCTGGGTTGGGGCCATGTGACTATTTCTGGTCAACAGACTGTGAGGGGAAATACAGACCATGGCAACCTCACATCTTATTGCTGAAGAGGGAGGGAGGAACACTAGAAGTCTAGTGAGGGCAGGCCTGTTGTTGGCTCGTTGTCCACCCCATCCCAACTCTGTGAAGCAGGCTCTGAAGAACATACACAGCCTTATATACAACGTGACCTTTTGGGGTGAAGACTTAATATCTATATGGGAAATTCCTTTGAGCAAGACAGTGTACCTGCTGCAGAGGGGCTATCGCTTAGAAGAACAACAGAGCAAACAAAGTTCCATCCATAAAACCAGTGCTCTCTGTAAAGCTTGTTTTGTTAAGAAACAATTGAAGACTGAATGAAAGTGGGGAATTTTACATGAGATAAATGTAAGTACATGTAAATAGACTTACACATATTAACTTATTTAATCTTCTGAACAACTGAATGAGGAAGGTAATACTATTATTATCATTTGACAGATGAAACCAAAGGCCAGAAAGTGGAGTAATTTTCCTACAAAACAAAGTCACAAAACAAGAAATTGGTGAAGTTGAGACTTGAATTCAGGCAGCATGACTCCAAAGTCCACCTTGTTGATTACTAGGCAACATTGCTTTAGTTTGTCAACCAAAGTCATCATTAAAGGGGGAAAAAACTATACAAATAGATTAAAATATCCGTTTCCCTTTTTTAAAAAAATCAACAAGTATTTATTTAGCATCTACTGTGTCTCTTGTCTTCACCGTATTTTAATTTAGTTTGGGGCAGAAGCTTTCAGTACTGACATGGTTACACCATAATCCAGTGTAGTATAGGAGGAAACTGCCGGAATCTGAGTGAGATTATCTTGGATAGAACCCATCTTCACTGCCAGCCAAACTTAGACAAGCCATTTTACCTCTGTTCCTCAGTTCTCCTCATCTATAGCATGGGGTGATAATATCTGCTTTGCCTCCCTCCAAGGGTTGCTGGGAGGATCAAATGAGAATCTGTACCAAAGAATCAGAGAGCTCTCTGGAACACCCTCACCCTCACCCCTCACATGCACGCACACACACACACACACACACACACACACACACTCATGTATTTTGTAAACTGTAATCTACTGTACTGGTGTCATAGGCAAACCAGGCCAAATGGTCTGACTTTGGGGGACTCTCAAAAAGGACAGAGTGAGGGTTCAAATCCAGAGAACCTAACTCCAAAGCTCAGGGTTTTTGCACTTCAAGGTCTCTGCCTCCAGAACTCTTTCAATGATTTTCTCCTCCCTGATTTGTCTTCCTGCCCTCCATCTCCACATCTCCATGTGCCTCCCATGACTGCCCAGAAGAGCTTGAATATTTCTCCACTCCTCCCATCGCCTAGGAGCTTCCGAAGCCTACATGCATCCCTCCCAGTGAAGGATCTGGGAGTCCACTACATGGTGCAGAGAGAAGATTCTTCCTCTCTCCCCAAAGCTACCTAAGCTTATTTGATAATAACAATATCACATGACCCTTACATAGCAACTATCAATTCACCTATTGCTATCTATTATCTTACAGAACTGCTACAGCAATTCCATAAATTAGGTGGGGATTAATTTTACAGATCAGGAGATTGAGGCTCAGGGAGGTCACTTGCCCATGGTCACATACCTGACTACAAGCATAGCATTTCCGTCCTGGGCCTTTGACATTCCGTATTGAGCTGGAGTTTGGGAAAACAGTGCAGAGACATGCCTCACTAAGGTTCTCTTTGTGGATAACAAAGGGAAGAGGGTATATCTGGCCACTTACAACCACATACACCAAGTGCCACTCAGATGGCTCACTGGCCTTGATCCTAAAGACTCAATCAGCTGCCTGCTTTTAGCAAAGCTATTTTCAGGGCCCTTTCAGTGCTCTCAAATTCCACTATACAGGCATCCCCCTCTGCCCTATGTGCTTGAGAGTCCCCCAAAATATCCCTGACACCCCCAGTGACTAATGCTCACCAGATGCTGCTCAGGCCTCGTGTTCTCACATGGGGATAGTGGAAAAATCAGCCATTAGCCACTGGGAAGGGACGGAGTCCACAGTGCTGATGAGGACTCTTGTACAGAAAAGTGGAGGAATTTCAATGGTGTGATGTGGTGATTTTGGTTCGCTGGCTGGTTTTGATTTGGAGGTCATTTATCTGGAAAATCTGTCTTTTAATTAACTAATGCTTACCCTTCCTGTCTTAATCATCCCCACTTCTTTTTCTAATCCATGTGTCACCAGGAGAAAGAAATGTAAACATGTGAGGTTGCTGTTTTCAGCACATTCAGTCAGTAATCAATGCCAAACCGGCTTTGCCTGAAAACCACCTGGCACTGGCAACAGGAGAAGGAGATAGCGTCACATTTCTCGGAGACTAACAGCCTGATTTTCATTTTGGTACATTGTGGTGGTGATGGTGGTGTGTGTGTGTGTGTATGTGTTTTGTTTGTCATTTTGCTGTTCTGAACTGAGAACCAGGCTTATTTTCACAACTGGGTTTAGGATTAAACATAGCATTGCTTCTTGAAACAACTTGCTGAATGAATTCTATCACCTTAATGCATTCACAGCCATTCAGAAGTCTAGCAATCCTTCCTCCTTGCAGAGATCTTTCCAAATTGAAAATGTGATCATGCTACTCCTTATTTGGGATATTCTGGCCCTAAATCACTTTCCAGGTTTATTGACAGGACTGATATTTACATAGTGTACTGGACTGAATAGCATTCCCCCAAAATTCATGCCTACATGGAACCTGTGAATGTGACCTTATTTGGAAACAGGGTCTTTGTAGATGTAATCAATTTAAGATGAGGTCATACTGGATTAGAAAAAAAACCCAAACCCACTGCCATCGAGTTGATTCTGACTCATAGCAATCCTACAGGACAGAGTAGAACTGCCCCATACAGTTTCCAAGGAGCGCCTGGTGGATGGAACTGCTGACCTTTTGGTTAGCAGCTGTAGCTCTCAACCACTACGCCACCAGGGTTTCCTACTGGATTAGAGTGGGCCCCAAATCCAGTAAAGACTAGTGTCCTTATAAGAAGAGAAACAATTGGACACAAAGACACAGGGAAGATGGTCATGAGAAGATGGAGGTAGAATTCGGAGTTATGTTGCCAAAAGGAACGCCAAGGATTGCAGGCAACCACCAGAAGCTAGAAGAGACAGGAAGGATTCTTCCCTAGGGCTCGTAGGGAGCATAGCCTTGATTTTAGATTTCTAGCCTCCAGGTCTATGGAAAGAGGCACTGGTGGCGCAGTAGTCAAGCACTCGGCTGCTAACCGAGAAGTTGGCAGTTGGAACCCACCAATGCACCTTGGGAGAAAGATGTGGCAGTTTGCTTCCGTAAAGATTTAGAGCCTTGGAAACCCTGTGGGGGCAGTTCTTCGCTGTCCTATAGGGCTGCTATAAGTCAACATCATCGATTCAATGGCAGTGGGCAATGGGTTAGCTCTGTGAAAGAATAAATTTCTATTGTTTTAGTCCACCTAGCTTGTGGTAATTTGTTACCGTAGCCCTAGGAAACTGATACACGTTGTATGCTAACAGTACTGTGAATTGGCTGGCCTTGCTCTAATTGGCCATACCGGTCATTATGTGTTTTGAATATATCACCCCTACTTACTAACCTCTACTTTCACCCTTGCCCTTATGGCACTAAGTCAAGTCACACCAGAAAACTCATGACACCTTGAATAAACCAAGTTCTTTGGTCTTTTCATACCTTTGCCTTGAAATTCCCCAACTTTCTCTAACTCTTCTCCTTCTTCAGTGTTCTCAGGTCTGTGAAACCTTCTCTAACCCCTTCCTCTCCTCTTTCTCCCACCATGCATATGTGTTAGTCATCCCATCCTCTCTGATTACAGAGCACTGTGTACACACACAACAATAAGTTGGAAGACACAGCTTTTTCACTGGCAAGAAAAAAAAAATCCAAAAAGAGACAAGTCAGTATCATCAGACCTCTATTACGGAGAAAAGGCAAACTAGGAAAGTAAGTTCTTCGTGTAAGGGAATTATGGAATCTTAGAGACGAACATACCAATGATTATGAAGATGGCGCAGGACTGGGCAACATTTTCGTCTGTTATACTTAAGTTTGCCATGAGTTGGACCTGACTACATGGCAACTAATAACAACAGAGTTGGAATGGATTCAAGAAGATGCCTCCCACCCGCTTCTGCAGCATCCTTGATAGATGCTTTTTCACCTTCCAATTAGGCACTTCCAGATATGGAAAAGTCAGTGTCTTTGAGACAGTTTTTTCTTTATATGAACAAAAGTTGACCTCACTATAAATTCTACTGTTTTCTGAAGCCATGCAGAATAAGTCTACTCTCTATTTTACTTGAAGTCCCTTAAGATATTTGAGGAGGCCTCTCACCTACTTTCTGTCCTTCAGCAAGAGAACAGAGTCCTAGAAACATTCTTTCTGGCAAGGAAGAGGATCATGGCATGACTCTCCCTGTAAGCCAAGCGTCCTGGCACCAGGTTGTTGTTTTGGGGTAAATAAATACATTTTATTCCAGCAGTGATTAATCTAAGCATAAGCAGTACACCCTTTAAATATAAGGTTACAAATGCAAATTAGAAAAAAAAAAAGTAACCAAAGGTATTTCTTAAGAGACAGGAAAGGTTCCAAATATTCTGCAATAGATTTAGCAGATTAAAGTTCAGCAGTACCTCATTACTTGTGAAATGCTATGCCTGTTTCTTGCAGAGGGACAAAGAGGCAGACAAGAGATAAGGCCTATGTGTCAGCAGGAATCCATGCATGCTTGTTTCATTTAGGAAAAAATTCCTCGGAGGAACCACTGTGGGGAGCTGGAGACCACTCTGCAAGGAAACCCAATTCCATAAAATGAAGTCTGCATGTGATGGAAGCGATCTAGGCAGTGCCTGAATCTATCCTGAGAAACAATCCTGGAATTTTTATCTGAGGATCCACTCACAATAGTGATGCTTTCAGGAATGGTTTAAATGCAGTTTTGCCTAGAGACAGATCAATGGACTCAAATACAGTTATCCCCCATTTTTTTAAAGTTCACTACGCCACTTTGCTTTTACGAAGGACTTACATTAGTACCTGTTTGCGCTAACTGCAAGAAATTCGAAGAGGATTTTCGCTTTTATGAAAAAAGGCCAAAAACAGAAATAATGTTAAGCGTTTGCTTTGCAGCGAGCTGTTAAAGAGACAACGCGCACCCCCATAGCGAGAGTGGCGTCGCCAAGCTCCCTCCCCGACAACTACACTCAGCATCTCAGGATCAAGCCGCCATAGTTTTGTTAGTGTTATTTTAGGTTTTATACGTTATTTGGTAGGTTATTTTTGAATCTGGCAATGCTCAAAAAAATTTCCCATAAATTAACGATAATTGCTTGTTTGATTTACACCATTTCGGCTTCTGAAAGGTTTCACACGAACGCTCTACTTTTGGATAATGTGGGGGAAAGGGGTGCTGTATCCTCTAAGCTCCCACTAGAGGTTAAAGTGTGCAGCTGCCAACAGAGATCGTGGGCTTGGAAGCCTGCCCCCGCGTCCAGAGATGAGTCAAGCTGAACACAGAGTTATCAGTCTTTCTGCTAACTAGAGCAAATCTCCTGGGGTGGGGTGGGGTGTGGGGAGAGGAACCCAACTTCTTTCTCTAAAGAAAGCAAGGCTGTGATCAAATACATTATGAATAAACATTCATATCCACCACTCGTCTGACAGTCTGTCATACTGTGGTGGCTTGTGTGTTACTATGATGCTGGAAGCTATGCCACCAGTATTCCAAATACCAGCAGGGTCACCCATGGTGGACAGGTTTCAGTGGAGCTTCCAGACTAAGACAGACCAGGAAGAAACACCTGGCAATCTATTTCCAAAAGTTAGCCAATGAAACCTTTAGGGGTTACATAGAGTACTGTCTGATAGAGTGCTAGAAGATGAGCTCGCTAAGTTGGAAGGCACTACACAATAGTTGCAACAAGGGACTCAAACATACCAATGATGATGAAGACGGTACAGGACCGAGCAATGTTTCATTCTGTTATACATATGGTCATCATGAGTTGGAGGCAACTCAATAGCAACTAACAACAATACATTCATATATTAGAGGTAGTAACTAGCAATATTTTAAAATTTTCAAATTAGATAACAGTTTAAGTAAGAAAGCAAAAATTCCATAATGACCCCTGAATGTGCTCACTTCTAAAACAGCCCATATCTTTTTGTTAATGGATGAGGTAAATTAACATGATCATCATCATAGCTGCCACTTATTGAGCACTTGTAATATGCCAGGCACTGTGCTAAAAACTTTACTTTCATTTTCTCATGAAATCTTCATAAATCCCCTTTTAGACAGATACTATTATTACTACCATTTTACAGACAAGGAAATAGGGACTTAGAGAAGGTAAATCTCTTGTACAAGGTCATGCATTTAATATGTGGTGAAGCCAGGATTTGAACTCAAGTCTGTGCTCTTACTCACAATAAAACAGTACTTTCTTATCTGAGGAAACTGGACTCAGCAAGATTAATGACTCGACCCAGGTATCGAACTAGCAAGGAGAGCTGTTAATGTCGGGGTTGATGGACAGTGTATATACAGGTATCCCCTGCTTTTTGAAAGTTCGCTTTATGCCACTTTGCTTTTATGAAAGATCTACATTAGCACCTGTTTTTGCTAACCGAAAGAAATCCAAGGAGGATTTTCACTTTTACGACAAAGGCAAAAAGCAGAACTAGTGTTGTGTTTGTTTTGCAGCGAGCCATTAAAGAGGCAGTGTGCATCCTGAGCATCAAGAGGGGTGTCACCAAGCTCCTTCTCCAGAACTACACTCAGCATCTCAGCATCAAGCTGCCATGGCTTTGAACTGTCTGTGAGCATCTGTGCTTTATCTTGATTTATTTTGTGCATTCATTAGCGAGATGTGCCCTAAAGGACATGTTAGTGTTATTTTAGGTTTTATGTGTTATTTGGTATGATCTAGTAGGTTATTTTTTGGGTCTGGGAATGCTCAAAAATTTTTCCCATATAAATTAATGGTAATTGCTTCTTTGCTTTACACCATTTCGGCTTACAAAAGGTTTCACAGGAATGTTCTACTTTCAGATAGTGGGGGAAACCTGTAAAATGCCTGGTCCATGGTGAGTATTTGATGAAAACCAGCTCCTTTCCTCTCTGAAATGACTACCATTCTGATTACACGTCCTGAGTGCATCTTCCAGAGCACAGAGACCCCTGGGAGAGAGTCCACAGCATTTAATCTTCGCATCCTCCCACCTAAACCTGTACGCTGCCTATCCTGGGTGCTGAATAAATATTTGCTAAATGAGACAATGAATGATTGAATGCCATTAGGCACCTCTTCAAGGAACTTACAATCTACTAGGAATGATAAGACGCACACACACAAACACACATGGTGCACACGTGCATGCAAAACCCAGTATAATTATATTAGGCAGAAGTAAGTTAAGATATACTAGGTAAAGCTGAAGACATATATACCCTTTGAATCTAGCAATTCCACACCCTTCACATAACCCAGAAAAATTTGCAGATGTGTACAAGGAGGTAAGTACAAGATGCTGATTGCAAAATTGTAATAGCAAAATTGGAACAACGTAAATGTTCATCAAGAGAAGAATGGATAAGTAAATTTCTGGTTACTAATACAATGGAATACTATATAGTGATTAAAATGAATGGTCTGAAACTATATGTATCAACATGGATAAATCTCAGAAACATAATAATCAGTGAAAAATAATAACAGCTGACACTTATTTAACATCTACAATGTGTCAGGCACTACTTTATGTGTTTTGCATGTATTAACTCATTTTATACTCACAACTCTTTGAGGGAAGGTATTATTACCAAGGAGTCCCTGGGTGGTACACACAGTTAATGCGCTCAACTGCTAATTGAAAGTTAGAGGTTTGAGTCCACCTACAGATGCCTCAGAAGAAAGGTCTGGCAATATTTCCTTTAAAAAAACAAAAACAGCCATTGAAAATCCTACAGATCACGTTCTGCTCTGACACACATGAGGTTGCCACGTACCAGAACTGACTCAATGGCAACTGGTTTTCTTATTATTACCAAGCCCATTTACCAATAAGGAAGTTGAAGAAGGATACCTACATTTGATATAATTGCTTAAAAGTTTAAACACATGCAAAAAGACTATAATTTAAGAATACCTCCATGTGTACTAAAAATATAAAAACATGCATGGGAATAATAAACACTAAATTGGTTACACTGGAGATGAGGGGAAGGAAGGGGAATTGGATTAGAGAAGGGAATAGAGGGGGCATCGATTGTACTTATGTTGTTTCATTTCTCAAGCTGGATGGTTGGGTGCATATATATTGTTTGTACTATCTTTATACTTTTTTCTAAGTCTTAAATATTCTATAATAAAAAAATTTATCTAACAGTTATCTATAATTCCTTGAGGACTCAAAAGAAAGAATACTCCTAATAGTTTATGGAGGAAAAGGCATTACTGGGCCTAAACGTTACAGGTTTTTGTTGTTGTTGGGTGCTGTCAAGTCAACTTTGACCCATAGTGATCCCATGTGACAGAGCAGAACTGCCCCCATAGGGTTTTCTAGGCTGTAATCTTTACAGGAGCAGATCACCAGGTCTTTCTTGCATAAAGCTGCTGGGTGGGCTTGAACCGCCAACCTTTTAGTTAGCAGCCAAGTGCTTAACCATTGCACCATGAGGGCTCCTTCAAACATTATGGGTAGGGCTAGAAAATGTGGAAATCAGGGCATATGCCTAGTCAGTGATGCCATACATAAAGATGAAGGGTTCAGCAGGGCTCTGATGGTTAGAAAGCGACTCCATGCTCTTCTCCAACGCCCCCAGGAGGCCCAGCCTGAGGGGTTCAGGTCCTGGACTCAAGTGTCTACACTATCTACTTGGCCTTCTCTCTGTGACCATGGCTGGACAAACACCAGCCCCACTGTTGGAGTGGCTGTGAATGCTTGGATCTGCTTTCAAACTGGAGGTGGTGGGGTGGGGTGGGGTGGGGTGGTGGTGATGCTGGCCTGCTACTCAAAGGCAGACTGACCAGGATATGGGAACTTTCATTTGCAAGGGTGAGTAATGACCAACAGAGTGTCTGCTTTTGGGTGTTGAGAGGAATGATGGGGACTTCTGCAACTCAAAACCCAGACAGTTACTGGCCCACAGTAGGGGATAAGTTTGGTTTGCTGAACAAAACGGGATCAACTGTTGGTCAGACAGGACAGAGCAAAGTAGAAGGCTTCAGATGTGCAATATTCAGGCAGCTGCAGCATTGGATCTGAATCTCTTGCTGAATCCAACAGCCCCAAGCTTCAGATACTGCCAAGCAGACTTCCAGACACTGTCCTGATCGTGGGCCTCTGCCTCTTCCCCACCCTAGTGGGACTAACCATGCAGCCACAGGGACTAACAATGCAGCCACAGGAACTCACCATGCCAGGCCACCTGCTAACCTGTTCTCACTAGCTGTTTAACTGTTCATGGTCTGGGTCAGAAAATCTGGGATGACATAATTCAGGGCTCAGACCACCTTTCCAGAGCCGCCTCTGGGGGCAATAGGCTGCTACTCACTCATTTTTCAACCACACACTTCAAAGAAAAGTAGCTGCTCAGAAAACATTTGTTCATACAAGAGTATCTGGTCAGTGTTATATTCAAAGGAAAGCACTGCTCTGACATACAATGGGAAGACCTAGAGGTGAAGTCTGAAGATGGGATCTTGAATGTTGGCTCTTCTTCTGGTTCTGTATGTCTGCTCTTGGACAATTCACTTGGCCTCTCTAAATCTGTTACCTTATCAGTAAAATGGGGGGTGGTGGTGGTAATAATAGTAGCTACTGCAAAGGGTTGCTGTGCAAAGACAATACGCCAATGGCTACCATTTACTGGGTGTTCACTATGGGCCTGCCTCTATGCTCAGCACTTCAAAAGAGGATCTCAATCTTCTCACCACTTCTAGGAAGGAACCAGAGAACAGAGAGCTTAAGTAATTTGCTCCAGTTACAAAGCTAGTGGAGCTGAAATTCAAATCAAGGTCTGTCTGGCTCCAAAGCCTGTTACAGCACTGGAGGCTGCAAAATGATTTACAAATGTTGTTTTCACTATTCTAGAAGTTAAAAACTTATCTCTACTAGGTTGAAACATCTTCTCTTGGGTTGACCTAAATTGGAATTAATACAGGGGAGGATTATGCCCTTTGCTCCATATGAGCAGACTGTGGGCCTGTTTTCCCTTCTGTCTGGGACCTCAGTGGGCCAGGTCAAACATCACAGGCTCCCTAAGATAAGAAAAACCTTCTCTGGGGGACCCGAGTCTCCTGGTTCCCAGGGTGGTGCTCTGACCTTGGGCCTCAGTTCCTTTTCCTCCCAGCTTTTGGCAATGGTCACCAGCCAGGTACCTAAGAATATTTTTTTGGTAGTCCCCCAAAGCTAAATTCCCAAGCCCCAAATATTCACTTCATTTGCCAAGCACTTCCTTGAGTTAAGTGCTCTGGAAATTAAGCTTTTCAATAGCTTCTCTGTATCCCACTAACCTAAAAACAGGTCAAGCTACTTCTGTTATACTGGTATTACTTTTAATGTTGTATTAAAGATAAAGGATTTGGCACTCCAAGTTCCACACTGCTTACCACGTCACATAAATTAACAAGCTCCTTCTTTACAGAATGTCTGAAATGTTAAATCAGGTCACATGTTACAGCAAGTGAACTTTTAGGTTTGTACTATAAGAATCCACCCATTTTGGCAGAACCAAATTCTTTTTTTATATGATCAAGCATAAGAAAACCAAAAGTTATGGCCTTCAGCTGAAAGTCCTTTTAGGACACGCTTTTCTGACTTTCAGAAAGAAAAACTGGAATTTCCAAACTATTCTTCAACATAAATACATGTTAGTGAGCTTCTGGCCACATTTAGACCCTAAACATAGTCTTCAGGATCAGAGTATGAGATGCTACAGCCTCTGGATGAATGGAATCATGACATTTTAGAGCTGGAGGTTATTTGAGAAATCATTTAGTAGAGGATTCTCAAATTCCTGATGAATAAGAACTAATTGTTCAATCACAAGCCATTGAGAACCTTCTATCTGCCAGGTACCATTCTGAGCACTTTACATGTATTCACTTATTTTGTCTTTCCTAAAATGTAATAGGTAGATACTGTTATTATTCTCATTTTATAGATGAGAAAACTGAGGCACAGAAAGTTAAATAACCTGCCTAGGGTTCAAATTCATGCAGTGGACTTCACTTAACAACTTCTTTATACTGCCTCTTGTCCAAAGTTAAAATGGAGGCCTAAAGAGGTAGGAGGGGTCCCCGGGTGGTGCAAGAGCTCGACTACTAGCCGAAAGGTTGGCAGTGTGAACCACCCAGAGGCACCTCAGACAACAGACCTGGCTATCTGCTTCTGAAAGGTCACAGCCTTGAAAATCCTGCGGAGCAGTTCTACTCTGCACACATAGAGTTGCCATGAGTAGAACCAACTCGATAGCAACTAACAAGAGAGGTAGGATGAATTATTCAAGATCACAGAGCTAGTAAGAGTCTACCTTGTCAGATTATAGAGTCAAGGTGCTACAGGTCTTCACCTTGCCTTTGCAGGGCTGTCGAGGTGTGGGGGTATGTATATAGGGGTATGGGTGGTGGTGTGAGGTGGGAAGTGGTAGAGCACCTCCTTCTTCTTCTCAACTCCATATATTCAGAGAATGTTATTACCCTGACTTGCTATGGACTTATGGGTTGGGAACAGAATAAAGCCTAATTTATGGTTCTTGCTCTAAAATTTCTCCTGTGTAATCACCTTTTGAAGTTACAAAATATTACTGCAGTGTGTTAGGAGCATACTCCTTTTAAAATGTTTTTTAAACTCAAGGAACATAAATATTCTAAATGCATGGACTGCATGGTAAATAGAAGGAAGAAAAATTTATTCATAATAGCACCACACAAGGACAACTGCTGTTAACATTTTGGTATATTTTCTTCAAATCGTTTTTGGACAACACACATATTGTTTACTATGGTTATAAAAAATATGCAATGTTGTTCACTATGGCTATAAAAAACATGCAATGTTTTACCCTGCGTTTTTCACAAAATATTGTCTATAATATTACACACCTTTTGTAAACATCATTTAAAAGGTTGCATAATATATCATTATGAGGCTATACCATAATTTACTTAATTTGTTATGGATAGAATTGTTTTCCCTAAAAAGATATGTTGAAGTCCTAACCGCTGTATTTGTGAATGTGACCTTGTTTGAAAATAGGTTCTTTCTTTGAAGATGTTATCAGTTAGGTTAAGGAAGTCATACCAGAGTAGGGTGGGTCCTAATTCCTTCTGTGTGGTGTCCCATAAAAGGGGAGAACAGATACAGAGACAAGAGGAGACTCTATTGAAGATGCATCTAAAAGCCAAGGTATGCCAAAAACACTCGAAGCTATCAGAAGCTGGAAGAGAAAAGGAAGGATCTTCCTCTAGAGTGGACAGAGAGAGTATGGCTCTGTTGATGCCCTGAATTTGGACTTCTAACCTCCACAACTGTGGAACAATAAATATCTGTTCTTCAAAGCTGCCCAGTTTGTGGTATTTTGTTATGGCAGCCCTAGGAAACTACAATACCGTTCCTTTTTTGTTGGGCATTTATGTTATTTTTAAATGTTTCATTATTGTAAATAACACTGGAGAATTTTTTTTTTTCTGGATAAAGATTTTTACATATTTAGGATTACTTCTCTTGGAAAGATTTCCAACATAAAAATACAGGAACTTCTTTCTCTTCATCTGAAACATTACTTTATGAGGAATTTCTCTTGATGCTGACTGACATTAACTTTCAAGCTGTCCACTGTTAACACAGAAATAAACAAGTCATCATGGGATTTTAAATTAAATTACCTCATTAAATATATTTTTTTAAATCACCCAGGGTTATAGTTCATTATTCGGTAGAACAGAAAATAGAAACACCATGCCCACCTATAACACAGGCACGTCTGAAAGTCACTCAGTATCAGAAACTGGTTAAAAACAAGGATTCTACCTCTGCAATATTGTTTCCAAAACTCCCTAACCCCAGTCTAATCGAGAAAAATATCAGACAAATCCAGTTAGGAGATATTCTACAGAACACCTGGCCAGTATCTTAAGACCTCAAGGTCATGCAAAACAAGAAAAGACTGAGTTACTGTAAGAGACCAGAGGAGACTGGGGAGACAACTAAAAGCAATGTGGTACCCTGAATTGGAACCTGGAACAGAAAAAGGGCCTTTGTGGAAAAACTGGTGACATCCAAATAAAGTCTGGAGTTCAGTTAAAAGTAATGTACAAAAGCTAGTTTTTTTTTAGTTTTGACAAATGGACTGTGGAAATCTAAGATGTTAACAATGGGGAAACTGGGTGAGAGGTATACACGAACTACTCTCTGGACTATCTTTGCAATTTTTCTGTAAATGCAAAATTATTCCAGAATGAAAAGGTTATTTATTTTTATTTTTTTAAAGAAGAATAAGTGTTCTGGAACCAGTCTGACTTGGTTTTGAGTCCTAGATCTAGCATTTATTACAGCTGAGTGACCTTGGGCAAATTATTTATCTGAGCTTTAGCTTCTTCATCTATTATATAAGAGGAAAATTATCTACCACAAGGGCTTGTACGTCTTAACTGTAATAATGCAGATGAAGCACTTTGCACTATTCTGCCACAAGGCTGAGTGCTTGGCAAACATTTAAGCCATTCTATTGCCGTCGAGTCAATTCCAACTCATAGCGACCATACAAGACAGAGTAGAACTGTCCCATAGGGTTTCCAAGGAGCCAGTGGCGGGTTTGAACTACCAACCTTTTGGTTAGCAGCTGAGCTCATAACCACTATACCACCAGGGCTCCTTTAAGCCACAGTATTATTTTTAGTCTGAGGATTCTTCTTTCCAATTATTAGTTCTTTCTAAGGTAAGAAAGAAATTTTCTTTTCATTGTGCATTAAACTAACATTTATTAGGCACCCACTACCTCCCAAGAAATTACATCTGAATCATCTCATTCCTGTTTACTTCCTGTGCTCTTTTTTTTAAATCGTGATACATATAAAGAGAGATAGATACAGATATTCACATATATTTATACACATACATACATATATAGATAGATAACAAAACATTTGCCATTTCAACATTTTTTACATGTACAATTCAGTGACATAAATCACATTCATCATGTTGTGCACCCATTACCACAATCCGTTGAAAGAATTTTATAAAACAGAAATGCACAGCTATGTAAAAAGGAAAACTAAATAGTCTCATTAAAATTTTAAACTCAACATAAAAGACACAAACTACTGCATGAATCTGGAAGTGGTTACTAGTGTGGGAGTTTCGGGCCATTGCTCTTGTTTTCTGTGTAGTTGTTGGTTGTTTACTAAGGATAAGTTAGTGTAAAGATTCAAGGTTTTGAAAAGAGGCTACATTCTAACACTGATTGCCCAAACTAACCAACTTACAAATGACCACTGTAAGACCTGGTAATTCCTTCATTTGAGCTGCTTAGGAAAACAATCTTGCAGAGAATCAAAAATGGTCTGCCCTTGGCCTCTACCCGAAGGCAAATTATTTTAGTATGAAAGTCTGAAGAAAATAATTTAACCACAAACTATGTGAGTAGGAAAGGAAAAATAACCAAAGGATAAAGAAAAATACATCCTGCCTCTTTCACATATAAAACTTCTTTTTTGGGTGCTAAACTACAGCATGGATATGAAACCTGATCTACAAGTTAGGGTCTCAATGATGATGGGAAAAATAAATGATCCAGAATCTAAAACGATTCTGAAATTATATTAAATTGCAGTAGAAGACTAAGAGTGGGCATGGCTAAAACCCATTCTTCAGCACCACCGGACCTGGAGTCGAGGATCCTAGAAGTAGCATCATAAATAACTAACATAAATGACATAGCTTCAGTTTCCTCACTTTAAAAATTGTGATAATACTATCTATATCACATGATTCTTGCAGAAATAATGTGAGGATTAAATGAGATAGCATATGTAAAAAATGCCTTGCACAGTGATGGCATATAGGAAACAATAAATAACTATTAGTTAAATCTAAGTCTGAACATATTCAGCACTGAGATGGTCTCATATATGACCTTGTTTCCCATATCAAGGAATTTTCAATCTTGTTGATAAAAAACACTATTCATTTGAAAAAATTATAGAATAATAATACAATGGTGCATAATAAAATGTTAAATTGAGGGTTAAAATTATGGTACTCACTTCAGCTTATTTGTGCCTGCCAAATTCTACCTCACTTTTCAACATAATACCTTTTGGAAGTGGAGAGAAGGAGAGGTTTGGATTAAATACCATGTATTAGTTAGTGCTGCAAATTCATCCACTGGGTGTGATCTGTATTAGTTAACTAAGGCTCTTTCCAACTTTGAGATTCACAATAATGCACAGCAATAAACCATTTATCCAGGGAATGAACTCTTCCATATAAGTAAATTTTCCAGTGTAATTAATTTTACCCTTTTGGTCGGTACTTCTGGACAAAAATCAAAAATAAGATTATTTACATGTCTGTTTCATGTAAATACTTCCTAACATCTCTAGCACTTAGCTTAGTGCCTGATATCTACTAGATGTTCAGTAAATGTTTTATTAAACTGAACTGTATGACACATATTCCTACCTTCTTAGATCTTAAATCGTTTTATTAACACGATCCAACCTTATCTTTACAACTACAGTCATTATTCTGAAAACAATAACTGTGTATCATTTCATGTGAGTGAAGTCCTCTGGGGCTATTTGTCTTCATAAAACAGTCCCAGACATGGGATCTTTTAATTCTTCCAGTTGTTTTAAATTTCCCATCTCTCTTGTTGTCAAGGAGTCACTGATCACTGGTGGCTGCTGTCATACTGCCTCCTTTTAGGGACTTCTCTTTTCTAATATACTGTGACCTGGGAAACAGACAAGCCAGTTTGCTAGGATGATATCTAAAATAAGAGTAAATAGGCTTTATGTAAGGGACTTTAGAGATGCCTTAGGAATAAATCACAGGAGTTGTGCTTCATGGACTCTTCCTTGCTTGGACACTTTTTTTCACTCATTCATTTATATATATGGTTGTTGTTGTTGTTAGATGCCGTCGGGTTGATTCTGACTCATAGTGACCCCATGTGACAGAGCAGAACTACCCCATAGGGTTTTCTTGGCTGTTAATCTTTACTGGAGCAGATTGCCAGGTCTTTCTCCTGCAGAGCTGCTAGGTGGGTTCGAACCACCAATCTTTTGGTTAGCAACCAAGCGCTTGACTGTTGTGCCACCAGGGTTCCCATATAGATTTCTATACATATATTTCTCTCTATATATATAAATTTAGAATGCTTTTTTTGTGCCAGCCACTATTCTAGGTACATCAGTGAAAAACACAGAAACAAAGATCTTTGCCCTAAAGGATATTCTGGTGGTGGCTGGGAGACAGATTAATAAGTAATAAACATAAGAAGTTAGACACTGATAAGTACTAAGAAAAAAAAAGCTGTGCAGAATATGGAAGATCTGGAGCATGGTGTGGAAAGCGCAGGTCATGATATTAAAAAGAGTGGTCAAGGCTGTCCTCCGGAAAGGTGAGACTTGAAGGAGATGAGGGAGCTTGCCAAGCAGCTATCTGGGGGAATCAAATTCCAGGCAGAGGGAAAAGCAAAGTCAAGCCAGTAAAGCCAGGACAGGGAAAAGCAAGGAGGCCAGTATGGCTGGAACAGCAAGAGGGAGACCAGCAGGAGATGAGATCGGCACAGTAATGGGGGGAAGGCAAGCAGGTAGGGCCTTGTAGGCCATTTGCTTTTCCGTGTGAGGAGCTAGGCAGAGGGCATGGTTCCATTTCACAGATGAACTCAAGATCGGAGAGTTTAAACATCTCACTTAGTGTGGCTAATTTGTAAAGCATGAACTCAGATCTTTGGATCTCAAATACAGCCCTCTTTCTTCCACGCCACACAGTCACAGGGAGAATGTTGCTTATATGTGAGAAAGAAACCACTTAAAGGAATTTTATCACATTATTCATTTGCACATTGATTCTGCTGCTTACAAAGGGACATCTTTATTCTTTAAAGACAACATATGTACCTCACCAGGTAATTCACTTTAAGGAATTAGTTTCAGCAAATTGTCTACCTTAATATAATACACCATTTTCTGTTCAAAATGTTTTAAGATTCAGACATGCTGCTAATTCAGCTGACCTCTCTGTCTTCCAGGGCCTCCACTCCAATTTCCTGAGGTTTTACAAAATGGGCTCTACCTGAGGGCCACTTATCTCCAGGCATTTTTTTATCATATCATGAGGTTTCTCATGCCTTGTTGATGGTTAAATCATGCAATAGGGTTCAAGCTCCTAACTAGGCCTCCTCAGAATTAAGGTCTGAGTTTGGATCTAGAGGAGAGTTCATGTCAAGGGAATTCTTCCAGGCCTCATAATGAAGTGTTCAGAATCAAAATGTTTGAGTCCAGATCAGAAAATCAAAACCTGCCTATTTATGCCAACACTAAATTTCTCCATAAGTGCTTTGGGAAGATTGTCTGCCTACTTAAAATATCCACTTCCCATCCCGATACAAAGTTCCCCGAGGTTAATAAGAGGAGCAAAATCACCATTTTCAGCAATTTCAACCCAGGTCTAAGGCCAATGGAAAAAAAAACAATGTTTTTATTGGCACAGAATTTATGGGACTTAAGAACAAAAAAGGTCAATGGCACCATATTTTCAAAACTTTTTTTTCTTAGTCTTGGCTAATTGGTAAAGCATGATTCTCAGAGTTCCTTGACAAAAATGCAGAACTCTAAATTATTTACAATTGGCCTGAGAACTTCTCTTGGGTAATCTACAGGCCAGAATTGGTTTCATCACTTCAGAAAGTTTTTATTTATGGAATTTTCCTAAAGTACTCTTAAAATTCAGAGCTTTTCTTTTTTTTTAATAGCAAATTCCCAAACTTTAGTCTTATTTTTGTGGCTTGGACTGTACTGAAGTTCAAACTGACCTAAAACATAAGTTTAAGGTCAAGTTAGTCCAACCTCTTAGCATAATTTAATAGTGAAGACTTTCAGGACAACCAACATTCAAATCATAATCACAACCTAGACTGGATAAGTGCAGATGGAGGGTCAATATGAAATTTTAAAAAATCAGAATATTAAAATGTTTGAGTGAATTTTTTTTTCTTTAAGAGAGCTATGGGTTTTTAGAGCTTAAAGGAACTTTTGGGATCATCTAGTGTAGAAATAACAAGTTTCAACTCAGAGCCAACTTTAAGCAATTGTTAGTAGGTGCCTGGGGCATTGTGTTAAGAAAGACTGGGAAGCCATATCAGGGCTCAGTGAGGAATGTCATGATTTATTAATGATGTCTGTAGTGGTCAAGGGAGGGTCTGGAGGGCCACAGGACACAGAAAAAGACATATACCAAAGGCCATAACCCACACACTATTCATTGATCTAGTCTAACATACACTTGAGAGAAATCTTAGACTCCAGAGAAATTAAGTGCTTACCAATGGTCATGCTGCTTAGTTTGTGTCAGAGCTAGAATTAAGTTCAGCAGTTTTGGTTCTCATTTTAGACCCTCATATCAACAGAAGTCATTTAAAAATGTGTTACACACTTCCTGCCAGAGTAAAGAAATTAAAGGAAGACAGTGATTATTGCATCATGTCATGACCAGTGATACCTACAGGGGTTGTGGAGAGTGCATAAGGCTCTTTGCTGTTTCACTGACTGCTCTCATGAGATGAGAGTACCTACAAGTGTTTGTTAAAACAAGTGGCCTTCTGGTAGATGGACAGATTTCTGATTCAGTCCAGGGTGGGGCATAGGCAACTGCATTTTTATCAAGAGCTCTGTAGGTCTGTGAACCACAATTTGAAAAACATTAAGATGACATTTCTTTCTTTCTGGTCTATGGTTTTCCCACTTTACACTGTCCTTACCACTTCTTCTGTTTATTACTCTCTCCTTTTGCCTATTTATTTTTTTATGTTTTCTTGTCTCTTCTCTCACTTTTTGGCAGCCTCTCTTGTTTTCGGCTCTGTCTGCATCATTAGCCAATGAGAGACTCCCTCTCTTTAAGTTAGTGCACTGATCCATCACAGGATATCTTTCCAGTTTTGTCTTTGGAGCCTCTTAGCTGTTTCCAACCACTCCCCCTGGAAAGCTTATTTTGGGTACTGTTAAGAGCATGGACTCTGAAGCTAGACTGCTTGGATTCAAATCATGGATTCAAACCTCTTACTGGCAAGGTGACCTTGGGTAAACACTTCACCTCTCTGTACCTCAGTTACCTCACCTATAGAATGGAAATAACATCTACCCCATAGCACTGTTGTGAGGATTACTTTGAATCAGTTAATAAAAGCAAAGCGCTTAGAACAACTTCTGGTATACTAACATGCTGTGCAGTTCTTTGCTATTATTATTATTGGTTTCATACTGTTTGAGGCTAACAGACAGCCAATAGTCAAATACCAAGGCACTGTAATAGTGATAATGATCCTTTTAATTCAGGGAGAGGTCTCTCTTTCCTTGAATAAGGAATTACTTCCAGAGTATAACCAATCAAGAATGTGGCAGCATTCTAACCCTGGCACACATATCAGTGAGTTGGTCAACTTTAAAGAACCCAGAAGATCATTATCTTATGGGCAGAGAAGTGTATATGAACTGTGGAATCATTCATCCAAAAATAACACATCCTTTACACAAGCTTTAGGAACTCAGGAATTTAAGCCTCTGCTAAAGTTTTCCATTCAGGGAGGCTCCGACTTAATCCATGGCTCAATCAAGCAACCATTTTCACAGGGACCTCTGAGGGCCCTTCCAGTTCAATGGACAGATCTATGTTGTGGGACATACATTTCTCCTCTGAGGGTTATAAAGCCTTTTTCTTAATATTGTAAACATCTTTTAGAGTGTTTTCCCAGCTCAAAATCATGCCCCTCCCCCAACACACAAACATACCCTCACCCTTCAGCAGCCACAATATACAATGTGACCCCTTCCCCCAGCCAACGGACCAGGAGGGGCCACCAGACTCAAGCTGGATCAATCATTCTTTCTTTCATAATTTAGTATTGGGACTGGAGAGGACTGAGTTTGTATCTCTTTGAGGCTGGAAGTATAGCATGTAAACTTGGAGCTTTGGGGCAGCCATGTTTCCCACAATGAGAAACTGAGAAGCAGGAGAAATTGACACACTGATTACAAGAAAAGAGAGAAGTAAGAGGATTCTGAGGGCTTTCTGGCCCCTGGTTCTAAGATTCCCCCAGGCCTGCCTGCATTCTATTAACTGAGCTTGTCAGGCACCTTATAACCCTTCTATTCTCTATTTTTCTTAACCTAGATCAAGCTTGTTTCAACTAGAAAAGACCTAACACCTACTTCCACTAGAAGTGGCGTGCCAAAGGATTCTCTGACAAATCTCTCCAACTCAACAAACATAGAATCAAGTAAAAACAAAACATTTACTACATAAATACAGCTTCAAGATCGCTCTCCTATCCTCCTCACTCCCAATCAGATTATTGCCCTAAGCCATGTCTAATATTGTGTTTCTGAAGCTGCCACTGTTCATAGGAACACATGAGACAACCAGTCACAGGAAATTAAGATATCATTTATTTTAAAATAGCCCAGGTGAAAAACTGAGCTGATTACACTGTGTGATTACTCTTTATTGGTTGGTTAGAAGGTCGACTGAATGCATGAATGTTTGTGGAACATACTATACTCTTCTGCCTTCCTCTGTTATTTTTCTCCAATTAATCTGAGCATCTATTCTGGCATTAGACAGAGGAAAGGAAAAAGGGCAAACGGGCTTCAGAGTGAAAATATCCAGGCCCAAACTTTGCAAATAACCACCAACCTGGATTTGGTGGGGCTGGAGGATCCACTTTCAAGATTCATTCACACAGCTGTTGACAGAGGGCCTCAATTACTTACCAGCTGTTAGCAGAGACCTCAATTCCACGGACCTCTCCAAAGGATTACCTGAGTCCTTACAACACAGCAGCAGACTTCTCTGGAACAATTGATACAACAGGGAGCAACATGGAAGCCACAATATCTTTTATGACTTAGCCTTGAAAGTCACACAGTGTCATTTCCATAATATCCTACTGGCTACTACAGTTCAGCCCTGTGGAAGGGGGCTACTTAAGGGCATGAATACCAGCAGGTGAGGATCACTGGAGGTCATTCTGGAAGTTGACTACCACAGAAACTGAGAGTACTTTGAGACCCCAGAGAAAGGTTGTGGAGCTGGTACCTGAGCTGAGCCTTGACAGATGAATGGATATTATGTATGTGGAGGCAGGGAGGTGGTATGGCCTTCCAGGCAGAGAAACAGTATTGCAAAAGGCACACAGAAAAGGGAAAATGTAGCAGTGCAATGGAGCTTGCAATCATTTGAAGTGTGCGTGGGAGAGGGAAGATGAAACCAGAGAGGTAGGCGGGGGTTAGAAGATGACATGCTAAAGAACAAGAAGTCTGTCCTGAGGTGATGGAGCACCACTTAGTTATGATTAAATTTATGAGGAGGAACATTTATCTTTTTCAGTATCTTAAATAAAATATTTTTCTTTAATATGCTCATTGTAAAAGATTCAAATACTGGAACAGTACATGGAATAAAAAGTACAATCCCACCCCCATTACCAAATTCTTCACCAGACATAACTACAGTCAACACAGTATTTAGAGAAGGCTTTGCTAGAAGACACATTTCCCTCAGTTTGAGGATCGTATTTACAGAGTACGGTAATTTCATCACGCAGTATAATCAGGGAATGGAGAATTATAGCTGGTCACACATTCTGGATAACCCTAAAACCACAACGAATACCATTATTTGTTCAAACTACAGAGAACAGTGATGACTTTATGATGTCTCAAGACCATCATCAGGTACACCATGTATCTGTAGATGGAAAAGCACTAGTCTGCCAGCTCATGACTGGGAAGAATATAGGCTCTGCAGTCAGACCTCGGTTTCAATCTCAGCGCTGACAGTTAATTGTTGGCTTAACCTTCCTGTAACTCAGATTCCTCATCCATGTATTCATCCATTCAACAAATATTTATTGAGAGCCTTCTGTGTGCCAGATCTTAGGGTAGGCACAGAGGAGCCTATGGTCAGCAGAAACAGACCCGGTCCCTGCCTTCATGAAGCCAATATAGTGGAGGAAAAAATGAGTCAAAATTCACAAATAAATGTAAAACTGAAACTGAGAGGCTGTAAACCATACCTGTTGCCATCGAGTCGATTCCTACTCATAGCAACCCTATATAGTGTATAGTGTAATATTAAGAACACAGACCCTGGAACGACACCACCTAAGTTCAAAGTCTGGTCTTCTACTTACTCGTGGAGTGTAACCTTGAACAAGTTATTTCACTTCTTTGTGCCTGTCTTAAGCTGGGTTCTCTAGAGAAGCAAAACCAGTAAAGCGTATAAATATATATATATAGAGATTTTTATCAAGAAAACAGCTCACGTGATTGTAGAGGCTAGAACATTCCAAGTCTGTGGATTAGGATAGAGGCTTCTCCTGATTCATGTAGCCGTGGGGGCTGGTGAACCCAAGACCGGCAGGCTGGAAAGCAGTACTCCGCTCACAGGCTGTGAAGATCGACAAATCCCAGGATCGGCAGATAAGCTGCTAGCTCAAGTCCCAAGAACTGGAGGTCAGATGAACAGGAGGCAGCCGCAGGATCCAGAGCAAGCAAAAAGCCAGAACGTCTGCTTACATTCAGATGCATGCCACACCCCCAAGGAAACTCCCTTTCCACTGGTTGGCTACTCACAGCATATTCAATCATGGGAGTGATCACGTGTAAACACTGAGAATCATGGCCAGCCAAGTTGACACACAATCTTAACTATCACAGTGCCTCAGTTTCATCACCTCTAAAATGGAGATAATATGAGTTTCTGTCTCCACAGGGTTGTTGTAAGGATTAAATCTTGTAAAGTGCTTAGATCTGTGCTGGCACACAGTAAGTGCTATATAAGTGTTTGCTATTATTATCAACTGTAGTAAATGCTATGAAGAAATGATACGTAGTGCAATAAGGATACGACAGAGGGCACTGACCACATCAGGAAGTTTAGGGAAGGCTTCCTGTGCCAGTTATTAATTATATCTTTGCTCCAAGCCTACCTTTCTCTGTCCTGGTTTTGTGATGTTACGGTTGAGACTCTGCAAACCACATTTTTGCTTTGTGAATTGCCTTTATGTTGGGTTCTGCCAAGAGCGTACAACAGAGGGACACTACAAGGCTGGAACAGAGAAAGAAGGACATGTTCCTTCCTGTCTACTTCCTGAGTGATTTCTGTGGGCTTCCTATAACTGTGAGTGGCGCCCAGGAAATGCTTCTTCACCTGGCAGCAGCAGTTCTTTCCTGTGACAGCAGCTCAGTACAGTATGCGGTTTTTCTAGCATTTGCAGAGCCAGCTTTCTCACGCCTCACCTCAGAGACACCAGCACCAGCTGGCTGGCACACCCTCCTCAGAGGTCTGGGTCTCACACCCTCAGGCCCCTTTCTCTAAATTTCTAAGTTTTAATAACTCCAACTTTTTCCTTTTGTTCCCCCAGTCCTAGAGGTGGTAGCTGCTTTCTGTAGTTGCTACCACCATGATAACCTATAGCAGGGTCAGCAAACTTTTTCTGCAAAGGGCCAGATAGCAAAGATTTTGGACTTTGTGGACCACAGGCAATCTCTGTTGCATATTCTTTTCTTTTTTTTTTAAATATTCTTGACTCACCAATCATACAAAACAGGCCAGACTTGGCCCACTGGTGGTACTTAGCCACCTTTGCCTTAGACCTTAAGTTTTCTTTCCATTACCAAGTTCACAACTTTGCATAACAACTGAATAACAATTTGTTATACTATACCCTCCCTCTTCAAATAGCTGATATGGTTTCTGTCTCTTGCTGGGACCCTGACTGGCACACTTTCCTTGGGAAGTGATAAGGAGCTGAGAACTGAAGGAAGAGTTGTTACTAACTAGGTAAAGGGTGGTTGGGGGCATTTGGGATGGGGAGTGGGAGAAGGGTGTTCCAGGAGAGGGAAATGCATGTATAAATGCCCTGGGGAGTGGGAGAAGGGTGTTCCAGGAGAGGGAAATACATGTATAAATGCCCTCTGTGGGAGTGGCCAGGGATCATTCGAGTAACTACTATGGTCATTGCAGGTAGAACCACAGGGAAGCATGGGGGCAGGCCATGCAAGACCGTGTAGGCCATGATAAGGGTTTGTTTTTCTAATCTAAAAGCTCTGGAAAGTCACAGGAGGGTTATAGACTCATATTTGTATTTTGAAAATATCTTCATTGGTAAAATGGGGTAGTGGTAAGGAATAAATGAGCTAACATTTATAAAACAACTGGTATACTCAACAAATTTCAATTGCCTACCTCTCCCTGCTTTCTGTACCATGGCTACAAGGACTGTGGCTGGATTTCTGACAAAATAGAAACCCAACTGGCTTGTCCCTTATGATTTTCAACTTTGGCTTTTCAAACTGTGAAAGTCTCCCTGCCCATATACATACAAATATTAAGTCTATTATTTCTTTATTCTTGCCTTGTCCAAGACCACAAATATAATTTTTCAGTCAGACACACAGTGAAATTATCAAGGTTCTGAGATTCATGTGCACAGCTATGTGGCAAGCATATTCTTGCCAGCTTTTCTGCTGACTTGTGAATTCTGCCCCCCTCTCTTCATTCTGAAGGATTTAGTATCAACCTCAAAATCACACCTCTCAGGACCTGGTGAATCTTCTTAAGGCTCCTCCGCCAAGGCCGTTTTCTCTAGCAGAGCCACAGGCAATCACTGTGCAGGAGAAGCCTCTACCTGGACTGAAGGAAAAGAACAGGAGACCGAAGTTGGGGCAAGAGGCCTAGGACTCGCAAAGAAAGTATGGCTTTGGTTACACTGTGCATAAACACATTCCTAACTTCAGACATGAAAGCAGAATGGCTTCTGGAATGAATTAACATGAAAATATCACCCTTTTCAGGAATGACCATGCCTCCAGCTAAAGCTCCTCCACCATCCTCTCCACATCCAGTCACCACATGCCAGGCCCTGTGCTGTGAACCGTGGAGATTGTAAAGAAGAATAACTATAGAGTCTGCCCTCCAGCAGCATAGAGTAGTGGGGAAGACTGATTAGACATCTTCTGGGTGCTGGTATTGCAAACTCCGAGGGAGTTTATAATCCTTTTGGAGAGTTAAGTACATGTTACGGATTGAAACGTATCCCCCAAAAAGATATACTGAAGTCCTAATCCCTGCAATGGTGGATGTGACCTTGTTTGGGGAAATAGGGTTTTTCTTTGCAGATGTTATTAGTTAACGAAGTCATATCAGAGTACATTAGGTCCTAATTCTAATTCCTTCTGAGTGGTGTCTTATAAAAGAGAAGGACAGACACAGAGACAGTGTCACATACAGAAGGAAGACAGCATGTGAAGATTTATCTACTAGCAAAGAATACCATGTTAGAAGAGAAAGATAGAACAGTTCCTCTCTCTCTCAGAGCCCTCAGAAAGAATCTACATGGTTAATACCCAGAATTTGGACTTCTAGCCTCCAGAACTGTGAGAAAATTACTTTCTGTTCTTTAAAGTCACCCACATTCTGGTATTTTGTTACGGTAGCTGTCATGGATTGAATTTTGTCCTCCACAAATACCTGTTAACTTGGCTAGGCCATGGTTCCCAGTATTGTGTAACTGTCTACCGTTTTATGATCTGATGTCATTGTCTTCTATTTTGTGGTATTGTGTAATCATCCTCCATTTTATATGTTGTAAATCCTAAACCATGTTAATGAGGCAGGATTAGGATGGGGTATATCTTGAGTCACATCCTTACTAAAAGGCATGACTCAAGTCACAGGCTTATTCAAGTCACACCTTACTCAAATCACATCCTTGCTTGAGTCACACCTTTTATCTTACAAGAGATAAAAGGAGAGAGAAGTGAGCAGAGAGGAGAGGGATCACACTACCACCAAGAAAGAAGAGCCGTGAGTGCAGCAGGTCCTTTGGTCTCTGTGCTGAGAACCTCTTAGACTCAGCAGAAGACTGATGTTAAGACACACGGAGATCTCCAAGGAATGCCGGGCCCATAGATTGTTGGAAGGAGACAAGGATCCTCCCCAGGAGCTGATAGAAAGAGAAAGCCTTCCTCTAGGGCTGCGCCCTGAATTCAGATTTCTAGCCTCCTAAACTGTGAGAGAATAAATTTGTTTGTTAAAGCCACCCATTTGTGGTATTTCTGTTATAGCAGCACTAGATAACTAAGACAGAAGTTGGTACCGGAAGAGTGGGGTGCTGCTCTAACAGATACCTAAAATGTGGAAGCAGTTTTGGAATAGGGTAGAGGCTGGAAGAGTTTTAGATGCCTAATAGTAAAAGCCTAGATTGCCTTAAAGAGAGTGTTAATAGAATAATGGATGTTGTCATGGTTTGAATTATGTCCCACAAAAAATGTGTGTATCAATTTGGCTGGGCCATGATTCCCAGAATTGTGTGGTTGGCCTCCATTTTGTGATTGTAATTTTATATTAAAGAGGATTAGGGTGGGATTGTAACACCTTTACCCAGGTCCCAATGTAAAGGGAGTTTCCCTGGGGTGTGGCCTGCACCACTTTTTATCTCTCAAGAGATAAAAGGAAAGGGAAGCAAGCAGAGAATGGGGGGACCTCATACCATCAAGAAAGCAGTGCCAGGAGCAGAGCGCATCCTTTGGACCAGGGTCCCTGCACCGAGAAGCTCTTAGTCTGGGGGAACACCAAAGAGAAGAAGGCCGATGAAGAGAAAAAGCCTTCCCCTGGAGCTGATGCCCTGAATTTGGACTTTTAGCCTACTTTAACTGTGAGGAAATAAACTCTTTGTTAAAACCATCCACTTGTGGTATTTCTGTTATAGCAGCACTCTATGACTAAGACAGAATTTGGTACCGAGATTGGGGTGCTGTTCTAACAGATACCTAAAATGTGGAAGCAGTTTTAAAACTGTGAATGGATAGATGTGAGGCAGTGACAGAGGACGAGCAGCAGCAGAGAACCTACAGCAGCTGAGAAGCGGCAGCAGCAGAGAACCAACAGCAGCAGAACCAGGAGACCAGTGCGAGACGGCACTGGAGCCGACCCACAGAGCGAGAGAGCTGAGTGCCTGCGCACCGGAGGCTTCCTGGCAGAATGGGGTGCCTCCGGGCACTTATCGGTGGAGCTAGGCTTGCTGACCCACGGAGCAAGGGAGCTAAGTGCCTGGGTGCAGGAGGCTTCCTGGCAGAGAGGGGTGCCTCCGGGCACTTACTGGTGGAGCTACAGAGCTTTGGAACACTTGCCCCAGCCAGGCAGATGTGGTCATGAGGCCCGAGGGCCAAGAGGCCGCAGGAAACAGAAGCAGAAGCTGAAGAGACACGGGACACAAGAAATCGAACTACCTCAGTTTCAAAAGGTATGGCCATGACCTCAGTGGTTTCAAAGGGTGGAGCAATGGCCTCTGGTGCCTCTAAGGGTGGAGTTGCCACTCAGATAGACTGGGAGAATGGTGCGCCT
>NW_004444076.1:4914870-4980675 GCF_000243295.1 Trichechus manatus latirostris
TATGATGGGGTGAATATGTTTTCCATGTTGCAAGGATGTGATTTTTTGGGGGCCAAAGGGTGGAATGTCACGGTTTGAATTATGTCCCCCAAAAAATGTGTGTATCAATTTGGCTGGGCCATGATTCCCAGAATTGTGTGGTTGTCCTCAATTTTGTGATTGTAATTTTATGTTAAAGAGGGTTAGGGTGGGATTGTAACACCACCTTTACCCAAGTCGCATCCCTGATCCAACGTAAAGTGAGTTTCCCTGGGGTGTGGCCTGCACCACCTTTTATCTCTCAAGAGATAAAAGGAAAGGGAAGCAAGCAGAGAGTTGGGGACCTCATACCAGCAAGAAAGCAGTGCCGGGAGCAGAGCGCGTCCTTTTGACCGAGGTCCCTGCACCGAGAAGCTCCTAGTCTGGGGGAACATCGAAGAGAAGAAGGTCGATAGAGAGAAAAAGCCTTCCCCTGGAGCTGATGCCCTGAATTTGGACTTTTAGCCTACTTTAACTGTGAGGAAATAAACTCTTCATTAAAACCATCCACTTGTGGTATTTCTGTTATAGCAGCACTAGATGACTAAGACAGATGTCAAAGGCAATTCTGGAGAGGGCTCAGGAGGAAGTGGGGAGAGCTTTAGAGAAAGTCTCTATTGTCTTAGAGAATACATATGGCACCAGCAATAGAATGTTGCTAGAAATGTGGACATTAAATGTGCTTCTGGTGAGGTTTTAAAAGAAAATATGAACATGTGATTGGACAATGGAAGAAGGTTGGTGCTTTTTATGAAGTGGCAGAGAACTTGTCTGAATTATATTCAAATGTTTGGTGGAAGGTAGAATTTGTAATTGATAAACTTGAATATCTGGCTGATATGATTTCTCAGCAAGATCTTAAACAGGTTGCGTGGTTTCTCCTTGCCGCTTATAGTAAAATGCAAGAGGAAAGAGATGGACTTAAAAATGAACTATGCAAAATGAAAACAGAACTTAAAGATTTGGAAAATCCTGTTGTACAAATAAAGACACTTGTCCTAGAATGTTCACCAAGGATGAGGTTGCACAATCTTTTGTTAAAGAAATTAAGACTGTGACTGATGGATCTAACCAACTACCACAGCAAAAAACCCATCAGCTTATACTGAAGGGGACAGAGAAAGAACAAAACGAAAGAAAGCTGTCTAACTCTTAGAATTCTACAGGCAGGAAACAGGCCAAAGGAGCTACATCTGTTGTCCTCCAAGAAAAGAAAAGAACCATCCCTAGAGCAGCTTGGAGATCAGGAGAACTGTTGGAAGGAGCATGGGAAGCAGAGCTGCCTCGGTCTGAAAGGGTTGGGCCACGGTCTCCTAGGTTTCAAAGAATGAGATCTTCACCAACTCGATTCTGGAGTGTGGGGTTGCCATTAAGTTGTGCTGGGGATGGGGCCACTGTTCAAAGCTGAAGGGGCAGAGCTGCCATGCAGGAGGGACAGAAGAATAGGGCCTGCCAGGGTCGAGGGGGTGGGGTCGCCACTCAGATGGTCTAGGAGAATGGGGCCACCCGCCCAGAGCTGAGGGAGCAGAGTTGCCGTCCCAGTGGGTCTGAAGGTGGAGTCAAAGCCCAAGATTAAGGGGCCTCCACCCAGAATCCAGAGAGCAGGCCAACACCCAAAGTCTGGAGGCCAGGGCCACTGCCCAGATGGTCTCAGGGAAGAGAGGATTATTTTCAGATCTTGAGAGCTAATGTAACTTGTTCTGCTGGGTTTGGGACTTCCTTGGTGCCTGTTATCCCTTCTCTCCCTCCAGTTTCTCTCATTTATAATGGAAATGTCTATCTTATGCCTGTTCTACCACTGTACTTTGGAAGTAGATAACTTGTTTTGTAGATTTCACAGGTTCACAGATGAAGAGGAATTTTGTCCCAGGATGGAATTTGGACTTGAAGTCAATTTAAGACTTTTGGGATGATGTGATATGGTGAATGTGTTTTACATGTGGCAAGAATATGAATTTTTGAGGGGCCAAAGGGTGAAATGTCATAGATTGAATTGTGTCCCCCCCAAAAATATGTGTCAACTTGGCTAGGCCATGGTTCCCAGTATTGTGTAACTGTCCTCCATTTTATGATCTGATGTCATCGTCCTCCATTTTGTGGTATTGTGTAATTACCCTCCATTTTACGTGTTGTAAATCTTAAACCTCTATACGTTAATGAGACAGGACTACTGTGGGGTATATCTTGAGTCACATCCTTATTAAAGGGTGTAACTCAAGTCACAGCCTTACTCAAGTCACACCTTTTATCTTACAAGAGATAAAAGGAGATAGAAGTGAGCAGAGAGGAGAGGGACCACACTACCACCAAAGAAGAAGAGCCGTGAGTGGAGCACGTCCTTTGATCTCTGTGCTGAGAACCTCCTAAACCAAGGGGAAGACTGAGGTCAAGACACATGGAGATCTCCAAGGAATACCGGACCCACAGATGTTGAAAGGAGACAAAGACCTTCCCTCAGAGCTGACAGAGGTAGAAAGCCTTCCCCTAGAGCTGGTGCTCTGAATTTGGACTTGTAGCCTCCTAAACTGTGACAGACTAAATTTCTCTTTGTTAAAGCCATCCACTTGTGGTATTTGTGTTATAGCAGCACTAGATAACTAGAACAGTAGCCCTAGGAAACTAACACCATATATAAGAAAGGGGAGTCCCTGGGTGGCACAAATGATTAAGTGCTGGACTACTGATCGAAAGGCTGGCAGTTCAAACCCACCCAAACACACCTCAGAAGTAAGGCCTGGAGATCTGCTTCTGAAAGGTCACAGACTTGAAAACCATATGGAACAATTCTACTCTGCTCACATGCAGTCGTCATGAGTTGGAATCAATTCGACGGCAACAAACAACAACATAAGAAAGGGAGTCCCTGGATGGTGCAAATGGTCAACATGCTCGGCTGCTATACCAAAGGTTGATGGTTTGAGTCCACCTAGAAGTGCCTCAGAAGAAAGGCTTGGTGGTCTACTTCCAAAAAAATCAATCATTGAAAGCCCTGCGGACACACGTGGGGTTACCATGAGTCAGAATCAACTCCATGGCAACTGGTTTACATAAGAGTCAACCTACTGGCTCCCACAATAAGTATCAATGAGCAATTGGTGTGAAATCTAGCTAGTTCGCAGTCTTGGCTGAACTCTATTGCTTGTCCCCATCTCCAGCTCCCTCCCCAACACTTCTGGGGCCACTGGAGCCCCTTCTGGGCCTTGCCCCAGGGGCAGCAGATACATTAAGCAGCTCCAGCCCCACAATCTAAGGCAGTTCCTATCCTTCCTAAGCAATGGCTCTCAATGTTAGCTGCACATTTGAGCCACTTGGGGAGCTTTTAAAAATTCTGATGCTCAGGCCATACCCCACACCAATTATATCAGAAGCTCTGGAGGTGGGACCTGTCATCAGTATATTTTAAAATTCTCTAGATGATTACAAAGTACAACCGAAGGTGAGAACCAGTATTTTACAGTGGGTCTGCTCTGACCTGTGACTTACTTGATAATGGGATCTACTCCTTGATCCAACTATTTTAGTCCCATCTGGTAGTTTTTAATAATGTTTCTGTTCTGGTTACTTGACAAAGATCCCAGCTCCTTTTTAGATAATGGATCAGGTAACCAAGTTCGGTAATGTTAATATAGACTTTGGATTTAGACAGATCAGAGTTCCAACTACTGTGTGGGCTTTCACTACATTACGGGGCCTCTGAGCCTCAGTTTCACAGTCCCACTTATAGAAAGGTCTGTAACACAGAGAGAAGCCTCTAGATCTAGTATTTCCCATTAGCAAATTTGGAATGAAAAAATCAAACACAAAGAAGGTGACTGTGACTGTCATCTCACTATCACCTTGCACAGAGCCAGTCTACTTTTCTTCCTTGCTGCCTTGCATTAACACACCCAGTTAAACAGTCTCTGCAAATAGAGACTATGAGCCACATGCATGCCCATTGTTCTTCAAAAGTTGACTGGTGACATGGAGAATTCAACAGGCCTGACTGATGGTTTGTCTTTTGGGGAAAGAAAACTCAGGCCTGGAAACTGGAGTCCCACTATCTTTCTCACAGGGGTCATGAGAACCTCTAGCATCTCAAGTTCATGTCCCTGAACTCATATTCCTTTGTCATAATATTTAGAGCAGCTGGACTCTTCCCAGAGGCAGAGCTTTGTCTGTGGAGCTTCAAAACACATTTTAAGATATAGGGTTCAAATTCATTTATTTATTTTCTTTTTTTAATCACAAAAATTTGCCATTTTAACCATTTTTAAGCTCACAGTTCAGTGGCATTATATTACAATGTTGTGCAACCATCACCACTATTTTCAAAACTTTGTTTTTTTTTTAATTAACCCGCAACTTCAGAAAACAGTTTTTTAAAACCGAGGGGACACTTTTTTTTAGCTGAATGAAAAAGGCAGACCAAATGTCATAGTTTGGATAAGACCTTTCTCTCCCCCCGTGGATAAAGGACACCAGATTTCCTATTACCTAAAACCAACCAGTTGCCGCTGAGCTGATTCCAACTCATGGTGACTCCATGTGTGTCAGAGTACAACTGTGCTACATAGGGTTTTCAATGGCTGAATTTTTTAGAAGTGGCTCACCAGGCCATTCTCCCGATCCACCTCTAGGGTGGACTCAAGCCTCCAACATTTTTGTTAGCAGCCAACAAGTTAACTGTGAGCACTACCCAGGAACTCCTGCTGTTACCCCTGCCAGTCTTATACTGGTTACAACTTCCTTCATCACTTGCAACCTCAGGCCCTGTATAAAGATGAATCCACTTAAGTTTCCTCTCTGATAGAAAAGATGTCTTCCAACCTTAAAGTCAGTTCTTACTGTCCTGGGTATCTGTTAAGCTCTGGCATCCCAATGTTTGCTTCTGGGGTCAAACGTGGCCTTCTGGGTGTAGGCCAGGATGTCTGAGATTTTTCGCAAAGCAATCATTCTTACCTAATAAGGTGGCTTGCAGATATTACCCTACTGGCTGGTGAGAAATTGTGATTAAAGTTGGCTATAAATAATGATCTAATTTTGAACTGTTGTGGTATCATCGTGCTAAACCTGCAGCATGACAATGAGATGGTAAGAAGCATACAGAGGAAACTGCATAAGAAAAACACCTACACAAGCTCTTATTTCAAAGCCCCAGAACCAGAGGAGCTTCAGAGGTTCTGCAAACAATGACTTACTTGCCATCTAAATTCCCTGATGAACGTTTTCATTGCTTTTATCTATGTACACGGTTTCCCAAAAGAGTTCTTTGAAGAAGAAAATTCAAGGCCATGCCAATAGCATAGGGACAAAAGGTTTGAGCCACCTTGGACTCACCTCAGTTATCAATAAAGAAACAAAAGAAGCAGTATAAGTATGGATTTCTGATCACAAGGCACTACTGAGAAACTTGCCTGAATCATTTTGCAAACTCAGCAGGGTTTTGCAGGCTGTGGCCTCCCCTAAGGAGAAATATCCAGTGGCTTGAGCTGGGCACCTGAGTGGGGTTTGTCTCTGGCAACTCTCCTGTAACCTTCATAATGCTATGGATTGAGCTGTCTCTGGGTGACCATGGAGCAGACTGTCAGGAATGTGTTTCTGGCTTTTTCTACAGAGACAGAGTTTAAACAATGGCTTGGTGCTTTTACACACAAGCTTCCAAGCCGAAAAGCAACATTACAATTTTAAGTAAAAAAACCTCCTGCAGTGCTTGCCTCAAACATGTCCAAATGCCAAGAGAAATCAATAGGATGAAGCAGATTTGATCAAATCAGGCCTGTGGCCTGTAGAAAACGTGTTTCTTGGCATCTTGGAATACCAACTTCCAGCACTTATCCTCAGCAACAATTGTTATTCCTTTAATAATCTTATTAATAAATTTTAGTAATATGTTAGAGGCCTGAGTCAGGTTTTCATAGGCCAAAGTCGAAGACTTTGCTGTGCTGCCTTGAATTTGTAGCAGGGCTTCAAACCAGTTTGAACTGGTTCAGTCATGACAGAAGAGGGAAACTGGAAGAGACCTGAATTTTTTTTTAATAATTTTTTTTTTTAAACCATGGTCTTGGGGAACATCTAGCTAAATTGGCATAACATAGTTTATAAAGAAAATGTTCTACATTCTACTTTGATGAGTAGTGTCTGGGGTCTTAAAAGCCTGTGAGCAGCCATCTAAAACATTCCACTGGTCTCACCCCTTTGGGAGCAAGGGAGAATTAAGAAAACAAAAGACACAAGGGAAAATATTAGTCCAAAGGACTAATGGACCACAACTACCACAGCCTCCACCAGACTGAGTCCAGTACAGCTAGACGGGGCCCAGCTACCACTACTGACTGCTCTGACAGGGATCATAGTAGAGGGTGCCGGACAGAGTTGGAGAAAAATGTAGAACAAAATTCTAACTAAAAAAAAAACTCCGGACTTACTGGCCTGACAGAGGCTGGAGAAACACCAAGAGTATGGCCCCTGGACACCCTTTTACCTCAATAATGAAGTCACTCCTGAGGTTCACCCTTCATCCAAAGATTAGACAGGCCCATAAAAGAAAATGAGACTAAAGGGGCACACCAGCCCAGGGGCAAGGACTAGAGGCAGGAAGGGACAGGAAAGCTGGTAATAGGGAACCCAGGGTCAAGAAGGGAGAGTGTTGACATGTTGTGGGGTTGTTAACAATGTCATAAAACAATATGTGTACTAACTGTTTAATGAGAAGGTAGTTTGTCCTGTAAACCTTCATCTAAAGTTCAATAAAAAGAAAAAAATTTTTTCTTCCTTTAATTGGTGAACATGAGGAATTACATTATTAGATTTTGTAATAGTAAACTAAATTTGCATTACTAAGATATAAACCCAACTAGGTCATTGCTATGGATTGAATTATGTCCCCCCAAAATATGTGTCAACTTGGCTAGGCCATGATTCCCAGTACTGTGTGATTGTCCACAATTTTGTCATCTGATGTGATTTTCCTATGTGTTGTAAATTCTACCTCTATGATGTTAATGAGGCAGGATTAGAGGCAGTTATATTAAGGAGGCAGAACTCAGTTTACAAGATTAGGTTGTGTCTTAAATCAATCTCTTTTGAGATATAAAAGACAGAAGCAAGCAGAGAGACATAGGGACCTCATATCACACCAAGAAAGTAGTGCCAGGAGCAGAGCATGTCCTTTGGACCTGGGGTCCCTGTGAGGAGAAGCTCCTAGACTAGGGGAAGATTGATGACAAGGACCTTCCTCCAGAGTCAAGAGAATGAGAAAGTCTTCCCCTGGAGCTGGTGCCTGGAATTTGGACTTCTAGCTTCCTAGATTGTGAGAGAATAAATTTCTCTTTGTTAAAGCTGTCCACTTTTGGTATTTCTGTTATAGCAACACTAGATTACTAAGACAGTCATGATACATTTTTTTCCATTTCTAGATTCAGTTTGCCAATATTTTGTTTAGTATTATTGTATCTATTTTTATTATGAGACTAGCCTATAATTTTCCCTTATTGTTCTATCATTGACAGGTATTTGTGTTAAAAGGTTGGGAAATTATTCATCATTTTCTTTTTTTTTAAATTTTATTGTGTTTCAGGTGAAAGTTTACAGTGCAAGTTAGTTCATACTCAAATTGTTTTGTGACATTGTTGCAATCCCTGCAATGTGTTAGCACTCTCCCCCTTTCCCCTTCCACCCTGTGTTCTCCGGGTCCATTCATCCAGTTTTCCTGTCTCTTCCTGCCTTCACGTCTTTGCTTTTGGGCAGGTATTGCCCATTTGGTCTCATATACTTGACTGATCTAAGAAACATGTTCCTCATGTGTGTTATTCTTTTATAGGCCTGTCTAATCTTTGGCTGAAAGGTGGACTTCAGGAGTCTCTTCAGTTCTGAGTTAGCAGGGTGCCCAGGGGAGAGACTTGAATTTTTAAAATTTGGGTGATCCGGAACCATAACCAGAACAGAAAAAATTACAGGTCAAAGCCCTGGAATGGGAGACTCGGATGAGGTGTAGTGAGCCTTTTTAGGAGGCTGATGCATGAGACAGGATTACTGCCAGAATGGAGGACAACGACACAGGTTTAAAGTGGCATGGTTGCCTGCCATCTTTGAGTGGGGCACTGCTGTTTCTGACTCTGTGCAGAATCCAATGGGCAAGAAATTTGGTTGCTATGCACTGTGTATGCTGCCCTTGTTTTCTAAAAGGGCGAGTATGTTTTCAGCAGGGCTTCGATATGTAATTTTTCCTGTTCTGGTTATGGTTCTGGTTCACCCAAATTTTAAAAATTCAGGTTTGTTCCAGTGTCGCTTCCTCAGCCATGACTGAACAAAGAAGAACCCAGTTTGAAGCCCTGGTTTGTAGACAATGGGGAGGCAGTGGAGGTTTGAGAGGAGCACCTGAGGGAGACTGATCTGGGACCACCTGGGATCTGGAAAGGAGCAGAGTGAGAGACTGGAGGTAGTTAGAAGGTGCTTGTGGAAGCATCAGTTCCAGTGTAAGTGGCAGGATGGCAGGAAGGGCACAGATGGAGAAGACGCTGGGGAGCAAGGGCTGTCCAAGTCATAGATGAGGCCAGGTCTGGGTCCAGGGTCCTGGCAAGCAGTTCTGTAGGAATAGCTGGTTTGGGGAAAAGATGCTATGTACTGGATTGCAGGTGTGGTTAGAACAAAATTCTCAATAAGCAGTTAGAAAATGAGCCCTTGTGCACAATGGTTAAGCATTTAGCTGCTAACCAAAAGGTTGGTGGTTCGAACCCACCCAGTGGCTCCATGCGAGAAAGATCTGGAGATCTGTTTCTGTAAAGATTACAGCCAAGAAAATCCCACAGGGCAGTTTTACTCTGTTACATGGGTCGCTGTGAGTCAGAATCAAGTTGATGGCACCCAACAACAACAACAGTACTCTACTGCCTCCTGAGATAATAGAGTCCACTCCTCTGCATGTTAACTTCTTGGTGTGACATAGCTCATTACAAGAGACCTAAGTCAGAATTCTCTAAAGCTAAGGTTGGTCCACCTACAGAACTGCATTTAGTTTGTAGGCAATGAATAAATGTGACAGAGAGAAACTCCTAAAAGTAGAGCAACACACATGATAGAGAAACTGTGGACAATGAGGTGGTTTAGTGGTTCCCAAATCCAAATGCATATCAGAATCACCTTGGCAAACTTTAAAACAAATCCGTAGTCCCACGCTACACCTACTAAATCAGACTGTATTTTTTTACCAAGCTCCTAGGGTGATTCTGAGGCATCTGGACCAACCAAAAATCAAACCAGCTGCCATGGAGTAGATTTTGACTCATGGCAACTACATATGTGTCAGAGTAGAACTGTGCTCCATAGGGTTTTCAATGGCTAATTTCTTGGAAGTAGATCACCAGGTCTTTCTTCTGAGGCACCTCTGGGTGGACTCAAACCACCAACCTTCTGTTAGCAGTCGAACATTTAACCATTTGCACCCCCCAGGGACTCTTGGTACATCTAGAGCCACTGACATAATAAACACAATCTGAGAGAAAGTCTTAAAAATAACAGGTAATAATAATAGGCACTCATGTTGGATAGCTACTCTATGTCAGTGTTTGAGAGGAGTGATGACTGTACATTATTTCATTTAATCTTTATTATAGAAGACTGTAGGTGAAGAAACTGAGGCTCAAAAAGGTCAAGTGCCTTGTCCAAAGCCACATGGTGGCTGTGATTCCAGCTTGGGTATGCCTAACTCCAAGGTCATGGTTGTGTGGTATGGATGCTTCAAAAAGTGTTATGTTTGAAAGATGCTGGGAGCAAGAGTGTGCAGCCTGAGCAGAGGAACAGAGGCTTTCCTGGGAGAGCAGTGTCACCTGGACATCACATTTTGCTGGGGAAGTCACCGCACTTACCTCGTCTCTTCAAGAACATGAAACTGACTGAACTGAGCTAATATACGGAGGAGCTAAGTGAACCCCCATTGCAGGGTAGAGCTGGGTAGAACTAGGTAGCGCTGGTTCTACTAAGCTGTTTCCCGGAACTTGCTTGCCTGTACCTGTTTCTGCCTTTTTCTCATTCCAGAGTGCAAGTAGATGCACTCTGTCTCTTTAACAGGGTTTCCTGAAACGAACATGGACTTGGGAATCAATCAGTCCTTAAGGTTCCAATACTGACTTTACTGCTTACTCTCCTGCTTCCCATCTCTGGCATCAGTCTCCATATCTGCGCAGTGAAGGAGCTGCCCTGTCCCCCATCCTGGTGTTTCTTCCAGCACCGCAAGTGTCGATTCTCTGGCCACATGCTGAAGAGCTGGCAGATTTGTGACAATCTGCTGACGCACTGTGGAGGAGGGAACTGAGGAGATCAAAGGGGCAGAACTCAGGGGCTTTGGGAGCGCCCAGGAAGTGTGAACGGTGGCGAGGCAGTGTAGTTTCCCTCAGGGTAACCTAGGGTGATAGGCAGTCACAGGAATCTCCCTTGGGCATTCACCCTTCCACCGAAGCCCTAGCCCTGGAGAAAGGCTGTATTAACGGGGAATGTACAAGGAGACGTGGGCTTTCGTGTCCACATCCCTCAGCCTCTCATTCATGAGTCAGCCACCACAGCTAAATGGCAGCACTTAGTCTCTCTCTTTCCAAACACCCAACGAAACCCAGCACCCAAGGAGGCAGTCAGGATGTTGAGGGTTCCCACAGAAAAATGCTTGCGGGTCTCTGATATGCGCTTCACTAATGACCACTGAGTCACCACCAATCGGTTGTGTGGCCTGGCTGTGGGTCTGGTTTCACATTCTTTGGCCACAGATACTCTTCTCTACAAAGTATAAGGACACTTTACAGTCTCTGGTCAGCTTGTTGACACACAGAGGGATGTTACCAAGGACATAAGCACAGACCAGGGAAGGACAGATTGACATTTAGTGAGCACTTACTGCATGTCACACACTGTTCTGAGAGCTTCGTGTGTGTTATTTAATCCTCATAACAACCATATGAGGGGTACTATTATTAATCCCAAAGAGGCCTGGTGGCACAATGGTCAAGCACTCGGCTGCTAACCAAAAGGTCAGTGGTTTGAACCCACCAGCTGCTCTGCAGGAAAAAAGATCTAGTTATGTGCTCCTGTAAAGATTACAGCCCAGGAAACTGTCAAATAGGGTCGCTATGAGTTAGGATCTACTTACACAGCACACAACAACAACATTACTAATCCCATTTTACAAATAATGAAACAGAGCACAACATGCTTAGAGAATTTACCCAAGATCACATGTTAGGGGAGGCAAAGCCAGGATCTGAACCTAGGTAAATCTAGCGCTGATTCAAAATGGCCCATACTAGTCCATTTCAGCTCACTAATACCTAGGCTATCAATCTTTATGTGTACCATTTCATTTTTGACAACTTTCAATTTTCCTAGAGTCATACTGCATACATTCCACATTCTGAGTATTAATGGATGTGTGCAGCTTTTTCCTAGAGTCATACTTCGTACATTCCACATTCCAATTATTAATGAATGTTTGCAGCTGTTTCTCCTCATTTTGAGTTGTGCCACATCAGCCACTGAAGGTCCTGAAAGCTTGACTCCATCCACATCTTTAAGGTTGACTCTACTTTGAGGAGGTAGCTCTTCCCTAGTCATTATTTTGAGTGCCTTCCAACCTGAGAGGCTCATCTTCTGGCACTATATTAGGTAATGTTCCACTGCTATTCATAAGGTTTTTAATGGTCAATTTTTTCAGAAGTAAACCACCAGGTTCTTCTTCCTAGTCTGTCTTAGTCTGGAAACTCCACTGAAACCTGTCCATCGTGGCTGACCCTGCTGGCATTTGAAATACCAGTAGCATAGCTTCCACCATCACAGCAAAACTCAAAGCACCACTACAACAAACTATTTTGAATCAGAAAATCACATGGTCTCCCATGCTGGGAATGACAAATTGAAGAGCAATGGCATCACATACAATGGCGTCATCAAAAAGAACATTTCAAGATCCATCCTGAAGTACAGCTCTGTCAGTGATAGGATAATATCCATACGCCTACAAAGAAGACCAGTCAATACAAATATTCAAATTTACATGCCAACCACTAATGGCAAATATGAAGACATTGAAGATTTTTACCAACTTCTGCAGTCTGAAATGGATCAAACATGCAATCAAGATGCATTGAAAATTACAGGTGATTGGAATACAAAAGTTGGAAACAAGAAGGATCTACAATTGGAAAATACAGACTTGGTGATAGAAACCATGCTGGAAATCACATGATATAGTTTTGCAAGACCAACGACTTATTCATTGCAAATGCTTTTTTTAACAACATAAATGGCAACTATTCATGTGGACCTCACCAGATGGAATACACAGGAATCAAACTGACTACATCTGTGGAAAGAGACGATGGAAAAGCTCAATATCATCAGTCAGAACAAGGCCAGGGGCCAACTGCAGAACAGAACATCAATTGCTCATTTACAAGTTTAAGTTGAAGCTGAAGAAAATTAAAACAAGTCCACCAGGGCGAAAGTACAATCTTGAGTATATCTCAACTGAATTTGGAGACCATCTCAAGAATACATTTGACGCAAAAGGATGCCCTTTATCACCACTCCTATTTAACATTGTGCTGGAAGTCCTGGCTAGAGCAATAAGGCAAGAAAAAGAAATAAAGGACATCCAAATTTGTAATCAAGAAGTAAAACTGTCCCTATTTGTGGATGATATGATACTATACATAGAAAACCCAAAAGACTCCATGAGAAAACTACTGGAACTAATAGATTCAGCACAGTAGCAGGATATAAGATAAACATACAAAAATCAGTTGGATTCCTATACACCAATAAAGAGAACAATGAAAAGGATATCAGGAAAACAATACCATTTATAATAGCCCCTAAAAAAAAAATACTTAGGAATAAATCTAACTAGGGATGTAAAAGACCTATACAAAGAAAACTACAAAACTCTACCTCAAGAAACCAAAAGAGATCTACATAAATGGAAAAACATACCATGCTCATGGATAGGTAGACTCAACATTGTGAAAATGACAATTCTACCCAAAGCAATTTACAAATACAATGCAATCCTGATCCAAATACCAACAACATTCTTTAAAGAGATAGAAAAACTAATCATTAACTTTATATGGAAAGCAAAGAAGCCCCAGATAAGTAAAGCACTATTGAAGAAGAAGAATAAAGTAGGAAGACTTGCACTACCTAACCTCAGAACCTACTATACAGCTACAGTAGTCAAAACGTCTGGTACTGGTACAATGACAGATACATTGACCAATGGAACAGAACTGAGAACCCAGATGTAAATCCACCCACCTACAGTTACGTGATCTTCGACAAGGGCCCAAAGTCCATCAAATGGGGAAAAGACAATCTTTTTAACAAATGGTGCTGGCAAAACTGGATGTCCATTTGCAAAAAAATGAAACAGGACCCATACCTCACACCATACACAAAAACTAATTCAAAATGGATCAAAGACCTAAATATAAAGCCAAAAACTATAAAGATCATAGAAGAAAAATTAAGATCAATGTTAGAGGCCCTAATACACAGTATTAACAAGATACACACCATAACTAACAACACACAAACTCCAGAAGATAAGCTAGATAACTGGGATCTTCTAAAAATTAAACACTTATGCTCATCAAAAGAGTAAAAAGAGAACCTACCAACTAGGGAAAAAATTTTGGCTATTACAAATCTCACAAAAGTCTAATCACTAAAATATACAGGAAAATCCAACACCTCTACAACAAAAAGACAAATAATCCAATTAAAAAATGGGCAAAGGAAATGAATAGACACTTCACCAAAGAAGACATTATAACGGCTAACAGACACATGAGGAAATGCTTACGATCACTAGCCATTAGAGAAATGCAAATCAAAACCACAATGAGATACCATCTCACCCCAGCATTACTGGCACGAATCAAAAAAAACAGAAAATAACAAATGCTGGAGAGGCTGCAGGCAGACTGGAACTCTTATGCACTGCTGGTGGGAATGCAAAATGATACAGTCATTTTGGAAAACGATATGGCACTTCCTTAGAAAGCTAGAAATAGAAATACCGTATGATCCAGCAATCTCACTCTTAGGAATATATCCTAGAGAAATAAGAGTCATCACACGAATAGACATATGCATACCCATGTTCACTGCAGCATTGTTCACAATAGCAAAAAGACAGAAACAACCTAGATGCCCATCAACAGATGTACGGATAAACAAACTATGGTACATACACACAATAAGTACTACGCAACGATAAAGAACAATGATGAATCTGCAGAGCATCTCACAACATGGATGAATCTGGAGGCCATTATGCTGAGTGAAGTAAGTTAATCACAAAAGGGCAAACACTGTATGAGACAACTACTATAAAAACTCATGAAAAGGTTTACACACAAAAAGAAACAATCTTCAGTGGTTACAAGGGAGGGGAGGGGTGGGAATGAAAAAACACTAAATAGACAATAGATAAGTGGTGAAGGGTAAGACAGTACACAATACTGGGGAAGCCACACAACTTGTACAAGGAAAGGTCATGGAAGCTCCATAGATACTTCCAAACTCCCTGAGGGACTGAATTGCTGGGCTGAGGGCTGTGAGGATCATGGTCTGGGGGAACATCTAGCTCAACTGGCATAGCATAGTTTATAAAGAAAATGTTCTATGTTCTACATTGGTGAGTAGTGTCTGCGGTCTTAAAAACCTGTAGGCAGCCATCTAAGATACTCCACTGGTCTCACCCCTTCAGGAGCAGGGGAAAATGAAGAAAACTAAAGGTACAAGGGAAAGATTAGTCCAAAGGACTAATGGACCATAACTACCACAGCCTCCACCAGACTGAGTCCAGTAAAACTAGATGATGCCCAGCTACCACTACTGACTGCTCTGACAGGGGTCACAATAGAGGGTCCCAGACAGAGCTGGAGAAAAATGTAGAACAAAATTCTAACTAAAAAAAAAGTGCAGACTTACTGGCCTGACAGAGGCTGAAGAAACACCAAGAGTATGGCCCTTGGACACCCTTTTAGCTCAGTAATGAAGTCACACCTGAAGTTCACCCTTCATCCAAAGATTAGACAGGCCCATAAAAGAAATTGAGACTAAAGGGGCACACCAGCCCAGGGACAAGGTCTAGAAGGCAGGAGGGGAGAGGAAAGCTGGTAATATGGAACTGAAGGTCAAGAAGGAAGAGTGTTGACATGTCGTGGGGTTGTTAACCAATGTCATAAAACAATATGTGTACCAACTGTTTAATGAGAAGGTAGTTTGTTCTGTAAAACTTCATCTAAAGTACGATTTAAAAAAAAAGAGAAAGATCAGATTTAATGCATTTAACACTAATAACCGAAGACCAGAGGAATTGTGGGATGGCATTAAGGACAACATATATGAAGAAAGTAAAAGGTCATTAAAAAGATAGGAAAGAAAGAAAAAACCAAAATGGACGCTAGAAGAGACTCTGAAACTTGCTCTTGAATGTAGAGTAGCTAAAGCAAAGAAATGATGAAGTAAAAGAGCTGAACAGAAGATTTCAAAGGCTGGCTTGAGAAGACAAAGTAAAGTATTATAATGAAATGTGCAAAGATCTGGAGTTAGAAAACCAAAAGGGAAGAACATACTTGGCATTTCTCAAGCTGAAAGAACTGAAGAAAAAATTCAAGCCTCAAGTTGCAATTCTGAAGGGTTCTATGGGCAAAATACTGAACAATGTAGGAAGCATAAAAAGAAGATGGAAGGAATACACACAGTCAGTGTACCAGAAAGAAATGGTCAACGTTCAACCATTTCAGAAGGTAGCATCTGATCAAGAACCAATGGTAGTAGAGGAAGAAGTCCAAGCTGCACTGAAGGCACTGGTGAAAAACAAGGCTCCAGGAATTGACGGAATACCAGTTGAGATGTTTCCACAAACAGATGCAGCACTAGAGGTGCCCACTAGTTTATGTCAAGAAATTTGGAAGACAGCTACCTGGCCAACTGACTAGAAGAGATCCATATCTGTGCCCATTCCAAAAAAAGGTGATCCAGCCGAATGTGGAAATTATGGAACAATGTCATTAATATCACACACAAGTAAAATTTTGTTGAAGATAATTCAAAAAATGGTTGCAACAGTATGTCCACAGGGAACTGCCAGAAATTCAAGCCAGATTCAGAAGAGGATATTGAACGAGGGATATCATTGCTGATGTCAGATGGATCTTGGTTGAAAGTAGATAATACCAGAAAGATGTTTACCTGTGTTTTAATGACTATGCAAAGGTATTTGACTGTGTGGATCATAACAAATGTATAACATTTCGAAGAACTCGAATTCCAGAACACTTAATCGTGTTCATGCAGAACCTATACGACCAAGAGGCAGTCATTCGAACAGAACAAGCAGATACTACATGGCTTAAAAATCAGGAAAGGTGTGCATCAGGGTTGTATCCTTTCACCACACTTCTTCAATTTGTATGCTGAGCAAATAATCAGAGAAGCTGGACTATATGAAGAACATGACATCAAGACTGGAGGAAGACTCATTAATAACCTGTGATATGCAGATAACACAACCTTGCTTGCTGAATGAGAAGAGGACTTAAAGTACTTACTGATGAAGATCAAGACTACAGCCTGCAGTACGCATTACACATAAAGAAAACAAAAATCCTCACAACTGGACCAATAAGCAACATCATAATAAACAGATGAAAGACTGAAGTTGTCAAGGATTTCATTTTACATGGATCCACAATCAATATGCACGGAAGAAGCAGTGAAGAAATAAAACGACGTGCTGCATTGGGCAAATCTGCTGCAAAATACATCTTTAAAGTGTTGAAAAGCAAAGATGTCACTTTGAGGACTAAGATGCGCCTGACCCAAGTCATGGTATTTTCAATTGCCTCATATGCATGCGAAAGGTGGACAATGAATAAAGAAAACCAAAGAATTGATGTATTCAAATTATGGTGTCAGCGAATAATATAGACTGCCAGAAGAATGAACAAATCTGTCTTAGAACAAGCATAGCCAGAGTGCTCCTTGGAAGTGAGGATGGCATGACTTCATCTCACATACTTTGGATATGTTATTAGGAGGGACCAGTTCCTGGAGATGGACCAGTACCTGGTAAGGTAGAGGGTCAGCAAAAAAGAGGAAGACCCTCAATGAGATGAACTGACACAGTGACTGCAACAATGGGCTCAAACATAGCAATGATTGCGAGCATGGTGCAGGACTGGGCAATGTTTCATTCTGTTGTACATAGGGTTGCTCTGAGTCAGAAACGACTCGACAGCATCTAACAACAATTCTGGCTCTAGAGTTCCTGCTGTTAAATTCCATGTTCCACTGCCTACATTAAAATAACTAGAAAATGAGGACAGGGAGCAGAAATATAACAAGAGAAACATAAGACAGCTAGACAGGACCTTGAGACTTGATTGCTACGGAAGCGATGAGAGCGAGAGAGAAGAGGATACTTGCTCAGGGTGTCTGGGGTGCAAATCCAGGTTGACCTCCAACCCAAATATATGTTCTTCCCCAGGCCAGAGGCCAACAGAGGACAGTGCTAGAGGAGCCCCGAGGAGGAAGACAGCATCAGCTGCAGTCATGAAAGGTTTCATAAGAAGGAAGCAGCTGATGTGGATCCTAGGGTTTCTTAGGCACAAATGAAGGTTGTGGTGATCTGAGGCGGTCCTGTCTAGAGGTAGAATGGCTTGAGCAAAGGTAAAGAGGTAGGAAAGTATAAGGCATCTTCAGGGAAGAGTGAGGAGCTCTGTTTTCCTGGATCACAGGGGGTATGGAGGAAAGTAATTGGGGGAGCCAGGCTGGATAGGTCTGATCACAGGAGAGCTAGAATGACAGGCTAAGGATGTTGGGTTTTATTTGTCAGGCAATGGGTAGCTGCTGAATCTTTCCCAGCAAGACAGTGCTGGACAGAGCAAAGGCTTTAGTAGCTGTCTTGGGGCAGGGTATATGGGGGCTGAAGCAGGAGCAGAGCAGCCAGCAGGGAGGTCAGTTAGGAGGGCACTGTGATGGACGGCGACAGGCAATGAGACTTGGAATGGTAGCACCCAAAATCCAAAAGTGGGAGATACACTGAGAATGAAGAATCAACAGGACTTTCAGACAGATGGTAAGAGAAAGAAGTCAACAGCACAGAGGTGCTTACCCTGGGTGTCTGGGGGAATAGGCAGAAAGAAGGTGAATTTCATTTTGAGGTGGTCTGGAATCTTGGAGGAGGAGCAGATTCCAGTGATGTGGCAGATGAGGTGAGCTCCACAGACACTGGGTGGCTCCCAGGAGGGTAGTCTGAGGCCACTGGACAAACGGAAGCCAAGGAACAGTGAGGGCAAGACTAGGCATTGTCAACTCAACCACAACCCACGCACCTTTCTCCAGGTATGATTGTGGATAATACTAATGTTAGATAGATGAGTGGTTAAGAGCACAGACTGTGGAGCTACAGTGCACAGATCTGAATCCTAGATCCAGTACTCACTAGCTGTGTGATCCTGAGCAAGTAACTTAATATCTCTGTGCCTCCATTTCTCCATCTGTGTAAAATGGAAGTAATAATAGTACTTATACTCAAGAATTGTTATGAGATATGAAAAAAAGAGTTAATATATGTAAAATGCTTAGAAAAGTACTTGGCACACGGAAAGTGTGATATGAGTGTTAGTTGACGTTATAATTAATGTCATTGTTAATAAAAATAGCACTTTATACCTTTTAAGCCATATTCATATTTGCTATCACATTGGATTATCATAGCAATGCCGTGAGGTTACATCCCACTATGTAGATTTGGAGCCTGGGGCTCAGAGCAGGTAAGTGACAGGTTCACTTCCAGTGGCAGAGCTGAGAACAGTGCCACTGGCTCCCTTGACCCTGAAACATTCCATTAATTCTGTCCCCAAATCCCACTCTAAATAAATTCCTTGCTTTCCATTCCAACCAACAGACATCTTGGGCATGAGGAAGAGAAGGGTGAAGAGAAAGAAGGAGCAGGAAGAGAAGAGGGAGGAAAGAGTGGGAAACCTGAGAGAAGTGTTCAGGTAACTCTCTACTTGGTCAGTCAGAAGTGGGGGCCCTGATTTAAATCCTCCCAAGTGAATCAGGGCATATGAGGGCCAGAGCCCAGGGTACGTGCCTACACACAGGAGTCATCTGCATCCCTGATGGGACTGTCTTCTCCTTTCTCTTAACAGCCCCAGCATTCGGAGCAGCCACAAGGCCCCCAACCTCTATCCTGACAGTGATGTCCTCTCAGCTAATTTGCAGCATGACCATTGGAAGAGCCTCTTAAACCCAGACTTCCCTCTTTTCTTAGCTTACAATCCAATCCTGTTTTTTACCTGTCTCTCAGGAAAGCTGTGGCCTTTGGTTTGAAATAAATTATCATGCCTCAGAAAGAAAATTATCCAAACAACAAAGGATGGCTGTTGGCTACCCAGGGCATTGTCTACTGTGCATGAAGGTGCAAGTTAGAGAGAGGATCCCATTCACATGCTGGGAAAAGGTTCAGGTTCTCTTTTATTATTGTTATTATTATTCTGAAGAAAAAGAGTATAGATAACAACTGATTTGTCTATTGTCTTCTCTCTGGGAAAGCTTTCAGCAGGTTCCTTTGAACACTATTCTTGGCTTTCTCTCTGAGGATAAACTGAAACTGTGATTGATGATAAGAAACAATAAAAGTTAATTTAGACAGAATTATCCATTTTTATTGACTTATTATCAAGGGACCAAAAAAAAAAAAAAAAAAAAGACTCTAACATGGCAATTCTTGAGGGGTGTGAGATTGTATCTTTGCTGCATTCTGGATGTCACCAGGCACTGCTAAAAATTAGGAGCTTGAAGTATGAGAATTTTGCGAGTAAACTTATATATGTCCTCAAAACTGGAGACCTGGCTGATTGGCCCAACACTCCTCTTCTGATTTACTGCCCTCTTCAACTTCCTCCTCCTCATTACCATCATGACAAGGGACACTGCCAGGTTGAGGAATTTACAGATTACAAAGAACCTGTGTCATCTCCTCAGAACAACTCAGATAAGAACAACTACTTATCTATAAGATGTGATGTGCCCTATCTTACAGATAAGGAAACAAACATACTGAGGGCCAGTGACTAGCACAAGCTGGTTAACAGCAGAGTCAGGATTGGAACTCTGGTCTTTTGACTTGATTATTTCCCTCACTGTTTAACCTAGTGTCTTGGTCATCTAGTGCTGCTATAACAGAAATACCACAAGTGGATGGCTTTAACAAAGAGAAATTTATTTTCTCACAGTCTAGTAGGCTAGAAGTCCAAATTCAGGGCACCAGCTCCGGGGGAAGGCTTTCTCTCTCTGCTGGCTCTGGAGGAAAGTCCTTGTCATCAATCTTCCCTTGGTCTAGGAGCTTCTCTGCACAGGAACCCCAGGTCTAAAGGACACACTGTGCTCCTGGCACTGCTTTCTTGTGGTGCGGGTTCCCGTCTCTCTGCTTGCTTCTCTCTTTTATATCTCAAAACAGATTGGCTTAAGACACTAATCTTGTAGATCTCATCATTATAACTGCTGCTAATCCATCCCATTAACCTCATAGTGATAGGATTTACAACACATAGGGAAGTCACATCAGATGACAAAATGGTAGATAATTATACAATACTAGGAATCATGACATAGCCAAGTTGACAGCTATTTTGGGGGGACACAATTCAATCCATACACCTAGTCCCCCATGTCCTAGGGGGGGCTAAGAGCTAAAGTTCCCACAGTATCAGGCAAGTGGAAGAAATCACTTGCCAGCCCACCAGGGTCACAGAGAGGAAACCTGGGTCTTTGCAGAAGCCTGAGGCTTCTGAGTGCTTGAAGGGGGTACGGTGGGGAATTCTGGTTGAGACTTTCTGGGTTCAATCCCCTGTAAGACCTTAGAGATGCCTCAGACATTCTCTGTGCCTCAGGTTTTTTTTGTTTGTTTTTTACTTGTAAAATGGGACTAATGATTTGCCTCTTAGGGTTTTTATGAGGTGTTAAAATGAGACAATGACTGTGATGTGCTTTCAGGACACCCTCTGGCAGAGAGTTGCTGGGTGCCATCGAGTCGATTCTGACTCACATCCACACTATATGATAGAACAGAACTGCCCCATAGGGTTTTCTTGGCTGTAATCTTTACGGAAGCAAACTGCCAGGTCTTTTTCCCATGTGCCACTGGGTGGATTTGAACCACCAGTCTTTCAGTTAGCAGCTTCGCACTTAACCGTTGCATCACCAAGGCTCCAGCTGGCAGAGAGTAAACACTCATAAGAGTGGGATCAGGGCTACTTCCTGGACTGGAGAGCAGTAGCTGAGTGCTGCTGACCACCGAAGCCAACTCTGGTTCAGGAGAAGAGTTGTCCAGGTGAAAGGCCAGAATGACAACACTCCCCACACCCAGAGAGCACGGGACACCCTACAAAGCACTTTACACAGCCGTCGTTCCCCAATGACTCCTCCAACAATCCTGAGAGGCTGTCCAGCATGTTAATCTATGATGAACCTTCACCATTTTGCAAATGGGGAAACTGAGATTCAGAGACGATAAAGCAGTTAAGTGGAACATGCACAGAATTTGGAATCAGAGCTGCCTTTGAGCTCTGATTTCTCTGTGGCTATATGTGTGATCTTAGACAAGTTTTTTAACTTCTTAGGTCCTCGGTTTCTTTATCTTATAAAAAAAGAAATGATAATGGTGACCTGAAAGGGTGTTGTGGCTATTAATTAAGACAGGTATGTAAAGGTGTCTGTCTTAGTTATCTACTGCTGCTATAACAGAAATACCACAAGTGGATGGCTTTAACAAAGAGAAATTTATTCTCTCATAGTCTAGGAGGCTGAAGTCCGAATTCAGGGTGCCAGCTCCAGGGGAAGCCTTTCTCTCTCTCTGTCGGCTCTGGAGGAAGCTCCTTGTCATCAATCTTCTGCTGGGTCTAGGAGATTTCAGTGCAGGGACCCCAGGTCCAAAAGACACGCTATGCTCCCAGTGATTCTTTCTTGGTGGTATGAGGTCCCACTTCTCTCCTTTATATCTCAAAAGAGATTGATTTAAGACATAACCTAATCTTATAGATTGAGTCTTGCCTCATTAACATAACTGCCGCTAATCTCACCTCATTGACATCATAGAGGTAGGATTTACAACACATAGGAAAATCACATCAGATGACAAAATGGTGGACAATCACACAATATCAGGAATCATGGCCTAGCCAAGTTGACACATATTTTGGGGGGACACCATTCATTCCATGACAGTGTCCATAAAAATGTTAGTTTCTGTTTTTTTTTAAGTTCCTTGCTTGTGGTTACACCAGTACCACCAGTTGCTACGGAATCGATTACAACTCATGGCAACTCCATGTGTGTCAGAGTAGAACTGTGCTCCACAGGGTTTTTAAGGGCTAATTTTTTGGAAGTTGATTGTCAGGCCTTTCTTATGAGGTGCCTCTGGGTGGATTTGAGCCTCCAACCTTTTGGTTAGCAGTAAAGTTCGTTAACTGTTTGCACTACCCAGGGATTCCTGCAGTTACACAGCATCTGGTAACTGATAACTGGTAACTAGTAGGCAGCAAAGCCGAGTCTAAAATCTAGGCTTTCAGATGTTGTAAGTCCACAGGAGTAGATCCAGGGGGAAATTAGAAGTTGAAGACCTGGACAAGGGGTGTCAAAGATTTACTGTTTGCCTACCACCCTTCCTGGATCTATGTGAGGAGTAAAAGAAGTTTAAAAGAGTAGAAAATTAGGAAATCACTAACGGTGTCTGTATCCAGAATCCCCAGTGGCTAACAGTGACTGGATCTTATGTTGTTGTTGTTGGGTGCTGGCAAGTCGGTTCTGACTCATAGTGACCCTCTGTACAACAGAATGAAACACTGCTCGATCCTGCGCCATCTTGTTATGCTTGAGCCCATGTTGCAGCCACTGTGTCAATCCATCTCATTGAGGGTCTTCTTTTTCACTGACCCTCTACTTTACCAAGCGTGATGTCCTTCTCCAGGGACTGATCCCTCCTGATAACATGTCCAAAGTATGTGAGATATAATCTTGCCATCCTTGCTTCCAAGGAGCATTCTGGTTGTACTTCTTCCAAGACAGATTTGTTTATTCTTTTGGCAGTCCATGGTATATTCAATATTCTTCACCAACACTACAATTCAAAGGCATCAATCTTCTTCAGTCTTCCTAATTCATCGTCCAGCTTTCGCATGCATACAAGGCAACTGAAAACACCATGGCGTGGGCGCACCTTAGTCTTCAAGGTGACATCTTTGCTTTTTAACACTTTAAAGAGGTCTTTTGCAGCAGATTTGCCCAATACAATGCACCTTTTGATTTCTTACTGGATCTTATACACAACTAATATCTATACATGTACATGTAGTAAGCCTTCATTAACTCATTCAATCAATAAGTACGAAGTATTGACTATGTGTGGGAAGCACCAAGGCAGACTCTCGGGGCTAGAAAAATAGAACAGTTTCTGCCCATGGGGGTGCCTATTATAATGGGCAAGATAATAAAAAAAAAAAAAAAAAGGCATCCCAGGAGAGAAATAAAGGCCATGGCAGTGCAATGAACACAGGGAATGAACAATGAACAATGGGAATATCCCGTATTTAGCCTGGAGCCATCAGGGGAGGATTTCCAGAGGAAGCGACACTGGAGGTGTCAGAGCTAGGGCAGGCATGGGAAAAACCAACACAAAGACATAGAGATGAGGAAGAGCTGGTGGGCATTTGAGAACTACAACGAGTTTTGGTGTGGATGGGGTACAGAACACAGGTTGGGGAGAAGACATTAAGAGGCTGGAGGGGTAAGCTGATGATCCTCTTGAGAAGGGCCTTGTACATTGTGCTAAGGAGTTTCAAATTTGTACTATGGTACTATATGTAGAAGGAAGCCACAGAAAGCTTTTAATGGAGAAAAGTCCATTTGGTAGAGGTTGGGTAGAGGCTGGACTGAGGGTAGGAGAAACTGGACATAAGGAAATAAATAAAAAGGCTACAGAATGGCCAGATGAAAAAAGATGGGACCCTGAACTACACACACACACACACACACACACACATCATATATCTATATCTATGTTGTTGTTAGGCACCGTAGATTCTATTTTCAACTCACAGCGGCCCCACGTAACAGAGTACATACAACTAGGATGTAATCTTTACGGGGGCAGGTTGCCAGGTTTTTCTCCTGCAGAGCCTCTGGGTGGGTTCGAACTGCCAACCTTTCAATTAGCAGCTGAGCGCTTAACTGCTGCACCACCAGGACTCCTTTTCTAGATCTCTAGCTCTATCATCTGTATCTATACTCTATAATCTATAACCTACACCTGTATACTCACTGATGATGATGGGGCAAGGGTCTGGGCTCCAGACAAAGAAAGTAATATGTATATGAATTTGTGAGAGAACACATAAATACACATGTGCACACGCGCGTGCACACACACACACACACAGAACCAGCTGGTTCTGCCTTTACTGAAACACCTTAGCATGAATCACATCTGGCTCCAAGGCCCCCACAGCAACCCCTCAGGCCTGGCTCTGGCTCCCAGTGGGTTACCTTAGGTATGCCCTCTCCTCTTACTCCTCTGCTGTGGTAAACCCAAATGACTTTTCATTTCCAAACTAACTGCAAACCCAGAGTTTGAGGTGATTAAATGCTGCCAGTGAGGTTGCGGTCCTGGAAACTTCCTCCCAAATGATGTAAGTACAGGGAGCACTGCATGCCTGGGCACAAACAGCACACCCAGGTCTGTGCATACTGAGAACAGCACAGCTGTATTCATTTCTGCAATCAGACCTTTAAAAGAACGCAGCAATTACAGTTACCAAGGGAAAGGGAAATCAGCATTTACTATTGATTTTTATCAACAAATGCAAAAAAAAAAATCACAACCTACAGCACACCCTGAAGAAAATAAGTACTTCTTAATGTGCTCAACATTAAATAAAAGCTCTGACTGGAAAAAAAAAAATTAGAAGTTCTCATGGAGTGGAGGGTAAGGGTGAATGACACATTACCTTTCAAATCTCTAGACCTCTTGCTGATATGAAGTTGACCTCAGTAGAAAGGTAAGGGAACCAATCAGCATTTACTGTGTGCCTACTATGTGTCAGATACTGTATTAAGCAAGCACTTAATGCTCATATTTACTATACACATAATGTATATTATATATTATGTAAGTATAATATCTTCTAATCCTCGGAACAACCTTGTGAGTTTGGTGTTGTTATCCTCATTCCATAGATAGGAAACTGAAGAAAAGAAAGATTAAGTAGCCCTCCCAAGATCAACCACTGCACCACCAGGGCTCCAACCGGCTGCTAACCAAAAAGTCGGCAGTTCGAATCCACCAGGCGCTCCTTGGAAACCCCATGGGGCAGTTCTACCCTGTCCTATAGGGTCGCTATGAGTTGGAATGGACTCAGTGGCAACAGGTCCGGTCTGGTCCCAAGATCAAACAGCTAGCACATGGCAGGGTCAGGTCCCTAAAATTCTAAATCCTGAGCTCCTGCCATTGCACTTTCTTGCTTATCACCTTATCGAAATGTGAACAACTGCACCTCCAAACCTGGCTGGAAATTTCCTGAGGAAGTCACTGTCAGAGTGTCCATTTCATATTTCTACAGAATGTCCAATTGGAAAGAGCCTTAGAAATGATCCATTCCAATCCCCCAAAAACAGAAGCTCAGAGATAGATGTGATCAACCCCCTAGGCCACACAGCTGAGAAGTAGGGTAGCTCAGTCCATAATTAATGTCTTCTTTCTTCCTGACTAGTCCTCTTTCTGCTATATGAGGTGTTCTGACTCAGGAGCAAATGGCTATATATATACATATATACGTGTGTGTGTGTATTTTTTTAAATAATAAAATTTCTATTCTTGCCTGAGTTCGAAAGAGATCTGGGGAAGTAATACGTTTTGCTCAAGCAGATTTACTCATTGGAAATGCAAGTGCTGAGTTTCTCTAATGTACATAATCTGCTTCTACAAGAATTTACAAGAGAATAAATAAGAAGTGATTAAATCACTGCAAAATGCTTTTATTTATAATTAAAGCTCAGTGCCTTGAAACACAAATCTCCCACCCAAATATTTATCCCAGAGATAAACATCTTCCCCACACGTTGCAATAACCGATTCCTGCTGGAACAAAAGTGTACATCTAAGCACTTGTATCCAGGATATAAGCGATGACTTCCATAGCAAGGGCTCAGAGCACACCTTTGTGTGGCAATTCCTGTGCTAGAGTCCTAGGCCCGAGCTTTCTGTTGGGTCTGGATTCAAATCTAATTTTCTCTTGAAGAAAAAAAAAATCATAAGCTCAGTTATGGTTGATCTCAGTGATGTCTTCAAAAGAAACTCCCTCTATTTTCTACAAACTGAGATGCTAAAGGTAATAAAAATGAAGTTCCACATTGAAGCAGAAAATGTCAAGATGAAAGAAACTTGACTACCCTTTCAAATTATAAACATAGTTTTGCTCTAAGAGTCATGTGGTTCAAAGTCTCTGAGATGGAGATATACCAAAAAACCAAACCCGTTGCTGCGAAGTCAATTCAGACTCATAGCGACTCTATTGGACACAGTAGATCTGTCCCATAGGGTTTCCAACGAGCACCTGGTAGATTTGAACTGCTGACCTTTTGGTTAGCAACCAAGCTCTTAACCACTACACCACGAAGGCTCCATAAAGTCCTCCGAACATTCTTGGCGTTAATGGGTAACCACGGGCATGGTGTGGTTGGCGGGGAGTGGGAGAGAACTTAGTGGTGTTGATAGGAATCAGGCCCACCTCTGGATATGTAATCTCAACATCTACTGTTGGGCAGAGAGAATGGATGTGATCTTCAATTAAGACTCAAGGTCAAACCTTAGCTACCTACAGGCTTCTGCCCCTTCCACCCCTACTTCCACCATTCCCATGTTGATAAATTATAGGAAGAGGGTTCAATTAAATGATAACCATTTGAGAGGTCCTTGATATAGGAAGAAGAGACAGTAAGAAAGAAACTGTGACTGTCTTTTGGTGCCTAGGCCAGACTCAGACTCTTGCAAGGACATCTTCTGCAATAAGGGAGTATCCTGCAATAAGAGGGTTCTAGCTTTGTGGAGACCCACAGAACATGTTAGCTTCCGCTCACCACAATATGGAAATTAAGAGAGCATGGGATTTCCCAAAACTAGGTGGTCTCTGGGTCTTATTTCCTTGAACCTCAGTGACCCTGAGTCCTCCAAACAGCCGCTGATCAGGGCGACTGCCATAGTCTGTGGGGATGACCTCAGTGGCAGCAGTGTTTGGGGCGACAGCTATAGCACAAGACTACCATGTGCTCAGAACATCACCTGAGACCACAGTTATCTCTTACTGAGTGGGCAGACCACAGCCATCTTGCCTGCTTTGGTTTTTGTAAGGAGCTGCCTTACCTCTTCAAGAGGTATAAAGACCTCCCAATAAAGCAATGCTCCTCAGGTGCCCAACATTCACTCCTTTTGATTCTGAACTATTTCACCTCACCTATTGCAGACCTCAAGCCTCATTCTTCTCTTTCTTCACCTCTTTTGCTATCTGCCATGTTATACCTTCAATTACACTCTCCAATACGTTACACAATTCAACCCTTCCCGGCCTCCATCACTGGCACACCTCTTGGTTCAGGCTCTCTTCTCTTCTCCTTGGCTTAGTGTTTCTATCATTGACCTTCTCTTTCTGCCCAGCCCCCAGGATCTCATCTCCAGGATGCTGCCCTTTCCTCATCTCCCCCAGACTTGAGCACTTTGTCCTGATGAAATGAAATGGAGAAGAAGGTGTTTTCCCAATCCCCAGAGACTACCAACATTGAGTTCAACAACAGGGCAGCCACTTAAGCATGCATAACCTGCTGTTTCATTGACATCTTCCAGGGTGGATGAAAGGTACGTGTGAGTAGATCTCAAAAGAATGAATGCATAGTACACATATCTCTAATTGAGTATAATTTTTATTAACATTTATGCAACTCTCTGGACTAAATACGATGTCCTATCACCAAGTAGGTAAGAAGAAAGCAGGATAAAAGTCTTCTTCTCATTCATTTGGTATCTTAGTCATCTAGTGCTGCTATAACAGAAATACCACAAGTGGGTGGTTTTAACAAACAAATATATTTTTTCACAGTTCAGGAGGCTAGAAGTTCGAATTCAGGGCACCGGCTCTAAGGGAAGGTTTTCTCTCTTTGGGGGAAGGTCCTTGCCTCTTTTCGGCTTCGGTTCCTTGGTGGTCTTCATGTGGTGTTTATCTTCCCCTCCGTTTGTGCTTCCTTCTCTGTGCCTAATCTGCTCTTTTTATATTTCAAAGGTGATTGGTTTAAGACACATCCTACACTGGTATGGTGTCATTACCATAACAAAGAAAGTCCTGTTCACAAATGGGATTACATCCACAGGTATAGGGATTTAGGATTTACAACACATATTTTTGAGGGGACACAATTCAATGTATAACACTTGGTAAGGAAAATAAAAAAGCAATAGTAAAATTAACAAAATAACTCAAGACAAAAATGGAGTTATTATAACAACAACAGCAAAAGGAAAGTACTACAGAAAAGATCATTTGACCAAAGATTCTAATGTGGCACCTCTTCTCTGAGTGGACTGATGGGAAACTGCACTTTAGAGGCAAAGTCAATGAAACAGTCAATGAGGGGAAAGTAGGGACGCAAGAGTCCTTAGATCTATAAACCATCAGCTAAATGAATACAAATGGGTTTAAAGACTTCCTTCTTTGAAGCTACAATATTATGAAATGTTTACAGTATTTGATCCATCATAAATATTCACCCTTTTGAAGAGAAGGTGAATTAAAGACAACCACTAGTTGCATATAGTACATAGCAAGTTACACAAGATCAAAGACTAGGAAATTCATGGTGTAAAACCAAAAACCTTTTACAATTCTGCAAGAACTATAAGACTACTAGCCTCCCAAGAATTTTTCATTCCAGAAACTTGTTTTCATTGTTGGACTTTCTATGATGTCTGTAGCATCATGGTTATATTATGCGACAGATGACCTGGCTCAGACCATACAAAAAAAGTATGAAAAACAAGAGTTGGCTTACAATGGTACTCTTGTTGCTGATTCTATCAAAACCTCACATCTTTTTAAAAATCTTTAAACAGCTTTTTACTTCGGTAAAACTAGCCAAGAAAATCATTCCTGTAAGCTTCTGATTTTCTATTTTCTTTTCCAGGAATCATGGTTCATAAAGACAAACTAGGACTCAGCAAAGAGAAAGCCAAGCTAAAAATTCTATCTGATGGAGAAAGTGACAATGTTTTGCCTAAGGGGAGTCAAATTTGTGAAAGGTGCACATTGCATGAACTCCAAATCCTTGTTTTTGTTCCATGAAGTCTTCTCAAAAGCATAAAGGAATTAAAAAACAAAACAAAACAAAAAACAGAGGCAGGAAACTCTGATCTAAAAATAAATAAATATATTTTTCACATTATGAACATTCTTTCCATTTTCAATGTAAGGAATTATTATTTTTCCAGGGACTGGCGGAAAATATGGAGGAAGATGGAAGGTCCTTGAACATCTATTGGTGCTAAAATAGAGTCTCACCCATGTCTTTGTGATGAGGGATAATGATGCCAGTTATTGCATGTGAAGCTGGACAATTGTCCCCATAATGACAAAAATGCCTGCTAACCCAATCATGTACTGAGAGGGTCAATATCTTCTTTCTCCTCTGGGAGATAAAATTATAACCAGCATTCTGCTTTTTGAGAACAGAATCAGAACAAGGATTGTTAGTTAAATAAGGTCAATGACACCAATATTCAAAATAATAAACTTAAAATAAAAAGGGCACAAATCAATAATTCCTCCAACATTTTCACCAGTTCCAAAGGATCCTTCTAGAAACTTCATGGTTTGAAATAAATCTTGTATTCATTAATATTTTATTTTCCAATATCTAAGACACACATACCTGCCAGCCAGAATTCCTGATGGGCATGAGATAACCAGTATTAACAGCTTTATTTTATTTAATTCCAGGCAAAGACAAAGGAATATAATATCCTGGTTAAGCTGTGTAACTTTATGATGGATGAATGTAAGATTTTTTTTTTTTTGGAATACTGATAATAACTCTTGGAGCCCCATTACTGCTGGTATGGAGCTCAAGGAAATCTGGAAAGAACACAGATTTCTGCTTCCTTAGCACCTTTCATATTTGTGTCCACCTCAACATTGGTCCTCCTCATCTCTCTAAAGGTAACTGAATTCCTTTCTAATTAGTCTCCCTGCCTATGGTTCCCTCCCTGAAGTCAAAGTGACCTGTCTAACGCTTGAATCCCATAGCATCATTTATTTTCTAGTGTTCCTCACTCCTCACCTTCATGATCAACGTCAAACTCTTCAACTAGGCAAAGAGCAGCTGGCCCCATGTCTGACTCCTGCCTTGCTCTCCAGCCCCATCACTCCTCACTCTCCCTCCATAAGAATCTTCCATAGTCCCCCTCATGAACATGCAGTTTTACTATATTTTCTTGGAACCTCTTTCCCCATTTTGTCTGCCTGAGAGAATTCCTAACTTATTTGTGAAGTCTTAGCAGTGATACACATACACACAAAGCAGTCACCTCAGGAGAGGGGAGCAGAACAGATTTTCCCTTTGACTTCATGCAACAAATTATTGTAACTTAATATAAGAATGTATTTCAAAGGTCACACATTTAAGAAACCTCTTACCCTTCTTTCTCCCCACCAAGGCAAAAGTTACTATTATACATTATAAATAATATTAAAATATTAAATTAAAATATCAAACTAGTCAATTGGATTAAATATTAAATTATACATTATCAATAATCTGCTTCTGCTATAAAACCACTTTGCCACTGGTGTTCCTCTCTGATAGAAAAGTATAAATCGAAATAAAATATTTATAGGAGTATAAATGTAAAATATTATACTCCATTATATTTATGAGCTTACAAGTCTGTCTTTTTCTCTGGACTCTAAAAGTTCCTTGAAAGTACAATAAACCATGACTGATTTATTTCTTTATTTTAGTACCCAACACAGTAGGCACTCAATAAACGTTTGTGAAATAAATCAGTGATGGACTCAGGGAATATGGAAATGAGTTCTGCTGCCGCCCCTTACTATCTGGGAGACCATGGCAACTCACTGGACCTCTCCGGGCCCAAGTCTCCTCCTGTGTAAAACAAAGTTAATAATGGGAGTTTTAAGACAGTCCTACAAAGACCACAAGGTTGCTTACAAGCTTGCTGTGGGGACCAAATGAGATGGCCAAACAAGAAGCAGTTCATAAACTCTAAAGGGAAAACACAAATATTCCACTCCCATTATTATTGTGAAGTATGCAGAGGAGGGGTGGGAAGTGATTCAGTAGACAGTGGTGATAATTGCATGGGGGTTGTGGGCCACTGGGAGGAAAAATACTGATCAAGTCCTTGTGAATATAAAGGAAAGAACCCAAAGTGGACAGTCCTGTATTTCCAAACTCTATTACAAATCCAACCTCCTCCTCTCCCCTGCTACCTCCCACATCCCAGCCACCATCTTCTCTTGCTCCTGTTATTGCAATTGCCTCTAACTGGTCTCCCTGCTTCCTCTCTTGCCCCCCTCCAATCTGTTCTCCACCAGCAGCCAGGGAGATCTTTCATTAATGTAAATCAGATCATGTCACTGTCTTGCTTAGAACCATTTGATAGTATCTTTTTTACAGAGGATGAAACCCAATCCACATTCCACAGACTCCAGTGTGGCCCTCCTTACCATCTAAAGTAGATCACCTGTTATTCTCTCTCACTATACCACCAATAACCATCTTATAATCTTGTTTATTTATTTACTATCTGTCTTATCCACTAGATTATATATACTCAATAAAGAGAAGAATCACAGCCATCATGTTTACGATGTTATTCCCAACACCTAACAGTGCTTGGTAGATAGTAAAAAAAACCCATTGCTGTCGAGTCAATTCCAACTCATAGCGACCCTATAGGAAAGAGCAGAACTGCCCCATAGGGTTTCCAAGGAGTGGCTGGGGGATTCAAACTGCCAACCTTTTGATTAGCAGCCGAGCTCATAATCACTGCGTCACCAGGACTCCTCGGTAGATAGTAGGTACTCAGTAAACACTGGATGGATGGATGGATGGATGGATGGATGGATGGACGGATGGATGGATGGGTGGATGGATGGATGGATGGATGGATGGATGGATGGATGCAGAGGTAGGCAAGGAAGTAAAGAAGAGCTAGATCTCAGGCATGAAGCAGGACCCTATAAGATGAAAAGGTCCACTTAGGCTGGCAGCCCTAGGGAGCCCAGGGGTGCTGTAAAGACACTGAGCATATGCCTTATATAGAGATCACTGAGGGAGAGGGGGCCTTGGAAACAGAAGGTGAGAGAACTAGAGGCAGAATTTACCTTCTTCACAATTTTTATATTGTTGTAATTAAAGGAAGTTTACATTTCAAGTTAGTCTCCCACACAAAATTTTTATACATACGTTGTTATGAGACCCTAACTGATCACCCCATTCTGCGACAGCACATTCCTCCTTTCCGCCCGATTCCCCATGACCATTCAACCAGCTCCTCCTTCTTCACAATTTTTTTTCTGCTTGGAAATATATGTAAAGCACCTATAAGAGTACTGAGCATGGTAGGCATTATATACTCATTGCTGTCGAGTCGATTTTGACTCATAGCGATCCTATAGGACAGAGCAGAACTGCCCCATAGGGTTTCCAAGGAGCAGCTGGTGGATTTGAACTGCTGACCTTTGGTTAACAGCTGAACTGTTAACCACTGCGCCACCAGGGCTCCGGGCATTATATAAGCGTTTGTTACTATTATTTCTAATATTATTATTCCAGCAACTCTGAGTCCCAGGGGAGGCAGCTAACTCTGTGTCCAGATAACTGAACACAGAACGCTGAACAACTCAGTCAACAGAATAGCTGAGGATGCTCTGGATCCGCCGGCCTCACAGCAGAGCACGTTACTGGGGGCAGGGCTGTCCTCTGCTCAGTAAGCCCTCCCTCCTGGCAACACATGGCCAGCTGCCCCACTGGCACCCAAGCCATCATCTCCTACAGGCACAGCTATGCAGCTTCTGAGCCTCCTCAGACGTGAGGAGAAGCTTCTGGCAGCTGGTGGAGTGGGAGACCAAGGGAAATCTTTCAGCTCTGACGGGCAAATTTCAAAGCCTGTTTCTAAAAATGGCTGTTATAGGCTTCTTTGCACACCACCCATCTCTACTCCTGTTTCACCCAGCAGAAATTGCATTGCTACTCACTGTCCCTGTGACCTAAAGTGATTTCACCAGTCAAAACAGGTAATTATGGGCTAGAAGAAACCAAAAATAAAATCAATGTGATAAGAAGGGAGAGTATGAGATGAGGACTGAGCTTTCAGTTTGTATTTTGTCTTCAAGATCACATTACTGCCAAGAAAAATAGAAAACCCAACAGGGAAAGCAGGAGTTGGGAACAGTCCACTCATTAGAAAGGGACACACAGGAAGTAACAGCAGGAGCCACATCACCAAGTGTTTAGGTTTGCAATATGTGACAATGTTTAATAGCATCTTTTCTGCCCTCTTATGGACTAAAAAGTAAAAAGCATTTCTGCCTAAGGCGACTATTTCAGGATTGCAGGCAAAGTGCTACCTTTCAAAGGCAGTAGGTGTAAGGGAAGAAAGACCTCCCAAGAAGGGCCAGAGTCACTCTCCACTACTCACTTCCTGGGCAGCACATCAATCCCTCTGGGCCTCTGACCCCTTCTCTGTAAAACAGTGGTAACATATTAGGATATTACCTGCCTGAAGACAAAGGGCTGGGCAAGATGACCTCTTAACTGTTGTTTGGGGAATGCTCGCCCTCAAACAGGGGAGAGATGCTCATTTAAACTATGCATATACAAGTATTTATTCATTACCCATGGAGACTGTAGGACCATCTTAAATAAAACTCCCTGCTTAGTCTGCTGGATTTGAACAAACATTTTAACTTTTATGCTAAACTACTACGAGAGACAACCTCTTGTCTTGCTATTATAATCTCATGAGAACAGGAGTGTTATAGTGTTGATAGGCAGGTAGATAGGTAGGGAGGTAGGAAGGTAGATAGTAGGTTGGTTAGTAGGGAGGCAGACAGTTGATAGACGGTAGATAGACAGACAGACCAACTTACCCACCGAGCTGAGTTTGGATTTATTTTTTTCAGAGTAAGTTTTTAAAATCTGCCAAAACATTTGGACAAAATCCTGAGATTCCTGAAACTTCAGTGTATGCTGGCAATGATCACTCCCTGCACTACCAGCCTCAACTTCTTGAATTATTTCCAGAACCACCAGGTTTTCAAACAGCACTTAAGTTTTCTGCCATTAGACACATTTTTACTTAAGGTTCTCTCAGACACTATCTAGAGCATCCAGACTTAAGCTCCATCAAGTATAGAGAAATTATCACTGAAGTCTCCAGCCAGCCTACCTCTTCCCTGGCTCACTTCTTTCTTATCATGTCTCTGCCAAAATTAGATGTAGTCTATGCCTGTGGAGGATGAGTTTTGATTCTTCCATCTCCCCTTTCCCTTCTAGACCAGATGCTTTAAGAGGGCAAGGACAAGTCTAAATCCTACTGTGTGTGTGATTTCTGCACCCTACTGTGTGTGTGACTTCTGAAGCTTTGCACTGTTCTAGGAGTGGAATGGAAGCTTTACAGACAACAATTAATGGAGAATGAATTGAGCACTTACAGTGAGCTTTTCATACGTTATTTTATTTAATCATTATAGCACTGTGAAGTAGGTATATTTTATTATCAAGTCTATTTACAGACAATGAAACAGGCTCAGAGAAATGACATGATCTTCCCAAGGCCTTACATCTATGAATTTGCAGAGCTTGGACTGGAAACTTGGCTTTTGGCTCCAAGTCCCTAGATTTTAGCAAGTCTGCTCTACTGCTTAATACCTGATCACAGGCTAGAGGATCACAACAAGTTCTAGCTGACTACTTTCCATAAGCCCTTAAATCCTTTAACCCATTGCTAGTTACAGGAGGTCCAAATCTAATGTCTTTAAAGTAGCCTCGAGGATAAGAGTAAATAATCTCACCATAAAGGTGTTGTTCTTTAGATGAAGTATACCTGGCATGGCATCAGAGTAGGAAACTCTCTTAAAGAAATGTATTCCCAAATTCTGGATGCATTTTTATTTAGCTAGAATAAAAGGTTTTTCTTGACTTGCAACAATTCTCCAAGTCCCACAGAGAAATCTAAAAATAATTTATACTGTCAAATTAAGCCTTTCACTATGCTTTCAGAAAAGATGGCAGATGGAATTGGTGTATTATCGGTCTTCACCACAATGGTTTCTGATCTGTGCAGGAGGAGGGAATGTGAAAGTAATGCATGTAACTAATTTTTGGTGAGAGGATCCTATGAGGAAGGCATTGTGCTGGCCATCTGATGCTTAAGGCAGGGTCCTGGCTCTGAAGATGACATCAAGTAATGGAGACAGACACGTGCACTAAGAAATGCAGACTGAGGTAAAATGTGAAAAGGCTACACAAACTAAATGCTAGAGAGGTATAGAGAATGAAGGAATCTTTCCATGTGGCATTATCAGGGCAGAGGTGGCACTGAAGATGCTAAGCCCTGAACCATGCTGAAGATTCTGGTAAGTGAACCCAACATAAGTAGTGCCCCCTGGAGTTGTGCAACACAGAAGCAAGGAAAAGAATAAAATAAAAAGGCTTGTCAAAGTGCAGGAAATACATCATTAACTTTATTTATGGAAGTAGAGATTTTATAATACTGTTTAGCTCTTTGAAAACGGGGCTTTTTATAACATTAAAAAAAAAAAAGTTGCCATCGAGTCGATTCTGACTCATAGCAACCTTATAGGAAGAGTAGAACTGCCCCGTAGGGTTTCCAAGGAGTGCCTGGTGGATTTGAACTGCCAACCTTTTGGTTAGCAGCCTAATGCTTAACCACTGTGCCACCAGGGCTCCCTTTATAACACAATATGTCTATTACTCAATTTCTGCACCTTCAACCACAAAAGTAATGGGTGGCCCATTCTCAGGGAGGATGTCATTCTCTCTTATGGTCTGACGTAGGAAACTTGCTGTCTACCACCTTCATCTGTCAACTCCTACTCTTCTACTGGGTGTCAGCTCTGACAGTACGCCCATGGGAAGCCTTTTCTGCACCCCTCTTCCATGCTCCTACAGCACTTGTATGCACGCTTCTGTCATTTCACCTTCCCATTTATGAACTGGTCTCCGCTCACACCCATTTACACCGTAAGCTTCTCAAAGGCAGAGGAAGTGTTATGTTCAACACTGCCTAGAACATAACAGGAAATCAGCAAATGTCTTCTGAAAAATTTAATAAACAAATTAATCTTGGAAAAATTACACATTTAGAGGGTGAGGAGAAGGCATCCAGTGATCTTTAAAGTTCCCTCCAACTCGGAGATTCTATAATTCTAAAAGAGCCAGAGGAATTGATAAAACCTAGTCAGAGAAGTAGAAGGATAACCAGGCCAGGATCACAGCAGAGAATAGCCTAGGACACAGCACATAAGAATCCACGTCCTAGTTAGAGGGCACTTGCACATCAAAAGTGGCAGTACAGCATAGGGATGGAGCATGTGGGCCCTGACACCAGATAGCCTGCATTCAAGACCCAGATCTGCCACTATGAGCTGCATGACCATGGGCAAATTAGCTAACCTATTAGTGCCTCAGTTTTTTCATCTGTCATATAAGAATAATAACAATGTCTACCTCAAAAGATAGTAACAGTTACTATTTACCTCAAAAGATAATAACAGCATCTACCTCAAATGAGTTCATTATATAAAGTGCTTAAAATAATTCCTGGCACACTGTATGTTCTAAAAAATGTTAGCTATTAGAATAATTATTTGAATTTCCTCCATAAGGCATTCCAGTACTGAATGAAACTCAGCATAATTGGAATCCTAGTTGGAATTATCAAGCACCTCCTTCAGAAGCCAGAGAAAGAGGGAATGGAGGGACTGTCCACTGTGAACAGAGACCCAGCACCATATTGGCCTTCAGGGAACTTGGCAGCCCCTCTCCTGTGGGAAAGTTGCCAGACAGCTCAATAACTCAGAAGGGAGGCTTGCTTGGCCAGACATGTCTCCCTCCTTCTGTTTTCTGAAAGAGTAACATAAAACAAAATGAAGAAGCCAACAGAGCCGGCCTTCTCCATCATAGGCGAGGATGTTTCAGGACCAATTATGTTATGGGCTTCGTGCAGATCAGCTACCAAATAACAATATAGAATCTAAACATAATGGTTTTTAAAAAAATAATATTCTCAAGTTGATAATCATTCAACTTTATCCCCTATTGTCCCTCTAGCTTTCAATAACCACTTTTAAAAGCAAATGCAGCTTTGATTTTCTTTTATTCAAGTTCCTCAAAAGTTGATGATCTTGCCATCAAAAATACCTGTCCTCAAACGGCCGGTTACATTTTACTCCTTACTGTGTCCTTTTGGTAGGAACTGTGTTTTAACCAGGCTGCCAGGCAGCCTTTTGGGTATGGAATGAATACATGCTTTTAACCAGTGACCTTGGCACCCCCAATCAAAGGATACTCATTAGATTTCATCGCACAATCAAAGAGCATCTTTTGTGCTCAGCATTGAAGAGGCAGTCGGACACCACCCAAAAGGATTTCCCAATGTACCTTCTACACATCAGAGTGAAGGGTTTTGAAGCTCACTGCAATCCATGCTTTGCAAACAAAAGTGCTGCACATTAGTGATCCTTTTGCAGTAGCCATACAAATAAAAAGGGCTTTTTCCTCCTCTCACTACAAGACTGGCATTTGGGAAGAAGAGAGTAGATAATAAAAGAAACCCTTTGGTAGCAATGACAAAAATGCAAAACAAAATAAAGCCATAAACCCCAGAGCTTACAAGGGTCAAAGAGGACCAAGAGAAATTGGAAACAGGGAGACTGGAGAGGAGCCTGAAAAAGTATACAAAGAGACTCCACATACAGAGCCCAGATTTAGACTGTTTCATGTGCCAGTTGGCCCATGTCTAAACCAGACAACACCTACTTCTGTATGGGATCTGCCCTCCAGCGTTGCTGCTTATATAACCTAGATATTAATGTTTACAACTGTTTTTAGGACAGACAGTAGGTTCCTGCATTAATATTTTGTTTTCACATGATTTAAACATATTGCCTCTAGAAGACAACTAATTATATGCAGAGAAAGCTTGAACTAAGACGGTTTCAGAGAGATTTCCATTGTATAGGTATGCCACCCATATGTTACAGATGGGTCAAGTTCCAAAAGTTGGTCTGAATGGTGGTTAGTTCTCTCTAGACACTCAATTTCCAAGAGAAACCGTAACTTAAAATTGAAAAGAACACTAAAGAAAATTGTGTAAAATGGACAAAAATCCCCCATGATCCCACTGCCCTAACAATCATTTTCATATATTTCCTTCTAATCCTTTTTACAGAGTTACATTGTTTTATAGTCACACTCAAGAGCATAGAGTCCACTTAGTAGTTTGTAGTTTGAATTATACATTTGTAAATATAAGCCAACATTTCTGAAGAGTCTTCATAATGATTATACAAATGCTTATAACTACTTACATACTTTCTCTGAGAATAATTCAACTATTTATAACAACATGTTTATGAGAAAATGCTTTCTGAGTATCAACTTCCGATTCCAGGAGCAGTAACTCGCTCTGTCTGTGCTCATGGAATCCCATCACACATTCCCTTGATTTTTAGACCTCAGGAAGATGGAGCTCTTCCTGGTGTGGTTTTGCTTGTCTTCAGGAGGTGTCCTCCGAATGGGGGAATTGGAGGGATTATAGAGCAAGGATGAGGGCTCTAGGGACTCAAAGTGGAGGGTGGGAGTTCCAAGAAGCTGGGAATGCTGACAGAAGCTGGGGCCTTCTATCCTCTGGACCACTTCCTAGACTTCCCTCCTTTGTTTTTTTTCCATGGGCCTCAAGAATTGTCCTCATTTACTTCCTGTTTCAAGGCCACCAACTGTGTCTTCTGAATAAGGCCTCTTTCTTCCCCAGGCTTTGTTTAATGGAGGTAAAACTGGAAACAAACATGGCGTCAATGTCTCTGTGCTAAGCTCCTCCAGTCTTCACTCAGGACCTGTGTGGCTAACTGTGGGCCTCCGGCACACAAGGGCCAGTGTGAGACTTATCTACACTTCAGACAGAGGGTTCCTGGTCTTATAAACACCACAGGTGGGAACACTGAGGAAGAATAAGTACCAGGGTGAAAGAAGGGGTCTTTGGTGAAAGAGGAGGGTAGAGAGAAGGGATGAGATTTAATTCACATCTATCTGAATGACTCTATCACTCAGTAACTATTTACTGTGCACCAACCATGGGCCAGGAACTATTCTAAGTACCTGGGATACATCAGTGAACAAATAAACAAAAACCCTTGCCCTCATGGGGCTTATATTATAGTGGGGAAACACAAACAATAGACATAAAACAAGCAAATTAAATAGTATGCTCCAAAAAAACCAAACCCACTGCCGTAGAGTCAATTCTGACTCATAGCGACCCTATAGGAAAGAGGAGAACTGCCCCATAGGGTTTCCAAGGAGTGCTTGGTGGATTTGAATTGCTGACCTTTTGGTTAGCAGCCGTAGCTCTTAACCACTACGCCACCAGGATTTCCAAATAGTATGCTAGGAAGTACCAAATACTATGGGGGAAAAGAACATGTTAAGGAGGATCAAGAAGGTAGAAAGCACTGCTTACAACTTCAGATAGGGTGGTCAGAGAGGTCTCATTGAGAAGTGAGAAGCCTTGAAGAAGGTAAAGAGTTAACCATGTTAGAGAAAGCATGAAAGAGAGAGGCTCAAGGTTTTAGCCAGAGCCAGCAGCTCTCAAGTGTGATCCATGGACCCAGAGGAATGGATTGAAAGGCACAAGACAGGAAGCTGAAAGACCAATTAGGAGGCTCTTGCATAATCTAGACATGAGATGATGGAGTGAACAAGGCTCTGGGGATGTAAAGAAACTGATAGATTTTAAAGATTGGGGTAAAATTGACAGAGTAAGAGAATGAAAGCTTCAAATTAACATTTTGTGACATATCTTCAATATCCATTCTCTAATGGTGTAGAATTTTTAGATGAAAACATAGATACTCAAGTAAGGATTACATTTCTCAGGTTCTCTTGCAGCTAGACATGGCATATGATCAACTTCTGGTCAACCGGATGTGAATGGAAGTGATATTCGCAACTTCCAAATTGTGCTCTTAAAAAGAAAAATCATGTCTTCCCTTTCTCCCATTTCCCCTTCCCACTGGCTTCTGTATGGAATCGATGGTAGAGGCTAGAGCAGCCATATGGCACCATAAAAGGCAAAATCAATCCACATACCAACCCAAGATTGCCAACCTTGAGTTGTTTACGAGAGAGAAGCATGCTTCTGTTTTGTTTAAGCCTCTGTATTTGGAGGTGACTTTGTTACAACTGCCTGATCTTTAGCCTAACCAATACAAGTTCTTTCAGCTGTTCCAAGCACAAAGTCCCAACACCAGTGCTTACCAATCCAAAGAAGCTAACACAGTATTCAACTGGGACAAATTTAATTCCAACCTGTCTCTGCTCGTTTATTTTTAAAATATCTGCACAGTATTCGAGCTTCAATGCCCTGAGTCATTGCACAAGAAGTTCAAGTCCTACAGTAAATTGCTGCTTCTGGAACTAATATTTACTTAATAATCCATTGCTTTTCTTTCAATCAAGGAGGCCCAATTCTATATCAAATCTGAAGCAGAGGTCTCAGGAAAACACATTATCTGTCTTCAGGGCAGACAACAATTTCTAATTTTCCATACAATCTAGCAATCATCTCCTGATTGATCGATGAGCCAAATCTACAATGACTCCCCCCACCAAAAGGAGACAAAATCTAGTTCCAAACTGGCACTGAATAGAAACATATACTTTATTCAAAGGTAAATCTTTGATGTGTAGGAGTCTACTAAATCACCACTGATTTTGGAGGGATTCAGGTGAAACCTGTCCAGCCTCAGATATGTAACCAATGTTCAAGAGCTGACCACCAAGCCTTACATGTTTATTCAGCAAAACTCAGAGTCCACTTGGGAAGGTGGTCACCAGCCTGCGCCTTGCAGTTTCTGAGGGCTCCACTACAGGAAATGTGCTCATCCACAATCACAGTGATTTGACTTAGCACCCTTCTTATCCATCCCTGAACATCAAGCTCTAGGAATTGAGAAAGAAAAAAACTGCAGAGAAGCAGGCGAAGGGGCAGTGGAGTTTTATGGCAAAAATCCCTGTTAGCTTGTGGGTCAAAGGGGGAGACTGATGCGCTCTTGGAAATAACATTCCCCTTTGGTAAAATACCCTGAAGTTTAGTAAGATTAGAGTCAAATAAGTGCATTTGCTTCAAAATAGGCCACATCTAGGCATTTATCTAGGCAATGAGAGCATCAGGCTAACTGTGAAGTAGCGACATTAATAAAATTGAGAGGAAAGAGGCCATGACTGGATTGAGATCATGTAAAGAACAAATATTTCTTGAATAGCTAAAGTAAGACACAGGGAATGTCAGGTGATAAGACAGACTCTGTCCTCAAGGAGTTTAGAGTCTAGAGTGGAAGACAAACCAACCAGCTGTTACAATAGCGTGCTCAGTGCCAAAAGGAAGCAAACACAGAACGATAAGATGTATGGGAGGGGACTGAAATGCAGTTTGGGGGCTGGCGAATAGGACAGGCTTCCCAAAGGAGGTGACGGTAAGCTGAGGCTGGAAACAATCTGATGGCCTGCTTGCTACAATCATAGAAAGGGAATGATACCTGCCTGTGAAAAGACCACTATAAAATGGGGGTCAGAGTTGCCTACATAACATAAGTAAAACATGTGTGATGTAATCAAATATTTACTCCATAGCCACGATATAGTTCCTTGGTGGTGCAAACGGTTAAGCGCTTGGCTGCTAACTAAAAGGTTGGAGGTTCGAGTCCACCCAGAAGCACCTTAGAAGAAAGGCCTGGCTCCCTTTGGGAGCAAGGGAGAATGAAGAGAACAGGATACAAGGAAAAGATTAGTCCAAAGGACTAATTGTCCACAGCTACCAAGGTCTCCACCGGACTGAGTCCAGTACAGCTAGATGGTGCCCGGCTACCACCACTGACTGCTCTGACCAGGATCACAACAAAGGGTTCTGGACAGAGCTGGAGAAGGATGTACAGCATAATTCTAACTCACAAAAAAAAAAAAAGACCAGATTTACTGGCCTAAAGGAGACGGGAGAAACCTCGAGAGTATGGCCCCCAGACACCCTTTTAGCTCAGTGGTGAAGTTACCTCCGAGGTTCACTGTTCAGCCTGGGAGTGGACCGCCCTGTAAAACCAAATGAGACTAACGAGGTACAGGAGTCCAGTGACAAGGGCCAGAAGGCAGAAGGGGACAAGGAAGCTGGTGATAGGGAACCCAAGGTTGAGTAAGGATATTGATGATGTGTTGTGAGATTGTTAACCATTGTCATAGGGCAACATTTGTAGTAACTGTTAAATGAGAAACTATTTTGTTCTGTAAGCCTTCATCGTTAAGTGAGAATAACAGCACAATTGGAAGAGCGTAGTCAATGTCACTGAACTGTGTATGTAGAAATTTTTGAAACGGTGTATCTTTGGCTATGTGTATTTTCACCAAAAAAAAAAAAAAAAAAAGGTTGAGAATTTAGAGGATTAATATGTTGTGGGGTTGTTAACCAATGTCATAAAACAACATGTGTACTACTGTTTCATGAGAAACTATTTGTTCTGTAAGCCTTCACCTGAAGTACAATAAAATATATATATATAAAAAAAAGAATGTATTATGTAGATTAAAATCCTCTTTTAAATAAAAAAAAGAAGAAGAAGAAGAAAGGCCTGGCAATTTACTTCTGAAAAATCAGTCATTGAAAACCCTATGGAGCACAGTTCTACTCTGACACATATGAGGTCTACATGAGTCAGAATCAACAAGATGGCAACTGAGTTTAGTTTTTTGGTATAGCTGCAAGCTACGTGGACAATAGAAGTCATTGTGTAAATTTTAGAAAAAAGGCAGAATATTAGTGAAAAAGGAAATAGAAGTTGACATATTGGTGAATTTGCATCATTCAGAAAATCTAGATTCCTGGGAAGAACTTGGAATAATCTAGTTCCAATTCTGTCATCAACAGGAACATGCCTAAATCAGCCAAAGCACATGTGAATGAGGATCGTCACAGCTATGCAGTAGACTGAAAATCAGGGTGGGCCGCCTCTGCCCACTTCTACAACCAATGAAGAGCTCTGTGAAGTCACATGACTTCCTCAACCTGTCTCTTCATCTGAAAACAAGGATGTTGGGTGAGAACAATGGCTGTGAAACACAGTTTTAAACTACATTCCACAGTAAAAACTAGCATTGTACATTGTGACTTAGTATACGCATCTTAATTAAGTGCAATATATTTGATATTTTTCTATTCGATTCTAATCCTTCTTTTTCTTCTTTTTTTAACGTTGGTTTGACCCACTAAACAGATTTCATGTCCCCAGTTTGTGACCCACAGTCTGAAAAATTCCAGACTAGATAATCTCTAAGGGCCCTTCATTCTGAGAACCATCAACATGAATCACTCAATATCTAACACGTTCGCAAAACCCATTGCCGTCGAGTCGATTCCGACTCGTAGTGACCCTACAGGACAAAGCAGAACTGCCCATAGGGTTTCCAAGGCTGTAATCTTTATGGAAGCAGACTATCACATCTTTTTCCCATGGAGCAGCTGGTGAGTTCAAACCGTTCACCTTTCACTTAGCAGCCAAGCACTTAACCACTGCACCACCAGGGCTCCTCATTTAAAACATTACAGTTTTCAAAGTGATTTCACAGGGTTGTCTCCTATGATCATCACAACAGCGGTGTAACATGGACAGAGGAGCTCATGAGATTCACCACAGAACATGTGGTGAGGGCATGGCTGAGCCGGACCAAAACTCAGCAGTTGCACAACAGCAGCTAACGTCCTGCTTAGTAGCTCTTCTCTGTCAGAGAATTCCACCTCCTGACCACCCTCTGCCCCAAGCTTCAACTTAAATACCTCTCCTGATCTGTCAAAAAAGTGAGCGTCAAATCTAGCAAACTCATCCTAAGAATTTTATGTTAAACTTCATGTTCATGCCCTTGCTAGATTCTTCAGGAACATACTCTGGGTGGGCTACTGTGCAGAGAGGGGGAAGACAGATGCATGAAACTCAGTTCCTGCCCTGGAGTTGCTCACTGTCTAGTACAAAAAGATGTATCCGCAAACACATCCACTAAGCGCAGCACAGAAGACATTTTAAAGTTGCACTTAAACGTTTTCTTAATGACAACCTTAGTTGTTCCATTTAACCTCAGCACAGGCCTCCCCATTTGGTTGATGGAGAGCACCAAGCTTCAAGCCTTCCCTGGAGACTCTGAGTGCTGGAGACCAACAGGACAGCAAGAGGGTGCACTCCAGTGGGAAGTAAAGGACACCCATGGCAGCTCCCTGACAGAGCTGCTTCCTCTGTTGCTTCGCCTCCTTCCCCAGGGTCAGTGAATGGAGAACGCCAACAGGCACTCTCAGCTTCAGCCTATATTCCCTCCTTCACTCCAGACCAGCATCAACTGACTGCAGGGATATATTAAAGATGTTGTTTAACATCACAAAAAGGTCAGGTCCCCTAGATTTATGGACAACTTGGCATTTATATTATTTGGGAGGAAAAAAAATTATATCAGGGAAAAGGGACAGAGACAAGAGTACTTTTAGAAGACAAATCTAGAGTTAAATAAAAGCATTGAAGTCCTTTATTTTCTTAACTATTTACAAATCAATGAGTTCTGGGTGGTAATATGCCAGTGCTTCTAAATCAATTACTGTCAAAAGGATTTGGAGCCTGAAGTCAGAATTTGTTGTTTTGCTTCTCCGCATCCATTCCTCCTTTCTCTGACAACAATGCCCAGATTTTACTGTGGGGAACCACAACCCCTTTATATAAGCCAGTTGGTGTGGCTGGGGCCAACCCTACCTTTAACTCCAGGGGTGATTCCTGACTGGCTTAAGTTCTTTGTGATTGATTTGAGAATGGGCAGGGAATCTAATCAGAGTCAATGAGACAGAGGATTACTTTTCTGAGACTTCAGAGAAAGTGTCCTTTTTTTTTTTTTTCCTCACAGGAGCTACAAGAAGAGAATGTTTCTGTATCCCTGCATGGTGTGGTGTGAGAATGACGAGGTGGAGGACTGTGGCAGCACTGAGGTGACAGACTCCAGTGAGGATGCAAGGGACATAACTGAAGGCAGAGCACAGAGCCAGAGAGAGCCTGCAACCTTACAGATGTCCTTTGGACTACTGGATCAAGCCTTACCAGCAACCCTTCCTGCAGATTTTTTTTTTTTTTAGTCAAACAAGTCTTTTATTTGTTTAAACTAGTTTTAGTTTTCTGACATTTGCTACCAAAGTAATTTAAACTGATACAAATATGTTACATATCCCAAAGTAGTAATGTAACAGGATTTAAGGTCTCTTTTGAGGGAGACAGAGGGTTATTGTGATAGGTGGAGATTGAGAGAAAGATTTTTTCTTAACTTCTATTAATTCTGCAGGAAACAATCACAATAGTTAGTGTCTAGAGTTGTTCCTGTTTCTCAAAAACACCTTTCCCATGCAGATCGCCCTGCTTGAATTTCATGATCCTGAGTCAGTCACTTAAAAGTTTATTTTGCAGTCATCACTTATTTATCAGACACTTTACATCATTTAAGATATAATTTTAAATTCAGTAATTCATTTGATTGTCACAATAACCAAATGAGGGAGGATTGAGGGATCTATCATAATATCCATTTTAGGCAGGAGAAAGTTGAGCCTCAGAGAAGTTAAATGAGATGCTCAAAATAATTTCAGGAAGTGGATGATGGGGTTGGGGTAGGGAGAGACAGTCCTCAAATCTAGGTCTCTTGCTTCCTGGGTTTAAACACCATCCTATGTCTCCCTACTCTAATCCTCTGAACCAAAGATGCTAAACTCTACTCCCAAAAACAAATCTGTGCTCTTAGTTAATGCATAAAATTTTGGCAGTGGGCGAGGCTTGACCAAAGCACCGAGATCCCCAATAAGTGGCAGAGCCAGAACGAACTAGCTAGTGATCTTGGGCCGTCCCCCTTTGTCTGGTTTTCTCATCTGTAAAAGGAGAGGTCTAAAAGTTCTCTGATTCTGGCCCTTCCTCTCTCCCCACTCTCAAATTTTTTCCCCAGAATAATAACTATAACCTTAAAAATAAATAAATAAATAAACCATTGCTGTGGAGTCGATTCCGACTCATAGCGACCCTATAAGACAGAGCAGAACTGCCCCATAGGGTTTCCAAGGAGTGGCTCGTGGATTCGAACTACTGAACTTTTGGTTAGCAGCTGAGCTCTTAACCACTGAGGTGTTTTTTGTTTTTTAATTATAACCTTTGCTGGCATTTATTCTCACTGGGTGCCAGGCATTGTGCTAAGAACACTACTTCCATTAACTCTGTAAACCTCACAACACCCCGAGACAATCATCTCTCTTTTACAGATAAGGAAACCTGGACTCAGGTTAAATGAACTAACCCAAATCGCAGAATGACTAAGTATCAGCGAGATCTGACCCCAGGTCAGATAGGCCATGAAGACCTTAACCCAGTCTGAACTGTTCTCGCAGAGGAAATTAGGCTCCTCGCCTTACTAGTCACCGTTCCCTACACAGAAGTGGTGAGTGGGAGGCAAACTGAGTCACGCCAAGCCCCTGCAAGGCAATAACCGGAAACCGCTGGAACGGCTCCAGGGAGGTTCCTTCCCAGGCCCAGGAGGCGGGGCACCCCTCCCCGCCCGCCACAGGATCTCCGCTCAGGCCATGCGTCCCTTCCCGTTACCTTGTTGAGATGCGGGTTCCTGGTGACATCGTATCCGCGCTTCTTCAGGGGCACCGGGCGCACCGGGCCAGCCTTGGAATGGCAGCCTCGGGTGGGCGCGGAGGTCGCCCAGCTCGGGAGGGTGCCACAGGCCCGGCCCGACAGGAGGGCCAACCGTACGCCGGTGCCCAGCGAGGCGCCCATGGTCCTAAGGCAGACCTGGCACCGGGGAGAGACCAAGGTCAGGGGCGCCTTCCAGCCAGCCAGGTCCCACACGCGCCGCGGGAAACCGGGCCTAAGCCAAGGACGCGTCCTCAGTGAGAGGGCAGGGGGTCCTGAAGGCTGAAAGGCGCCAGGCCCCGCCCCTCCTCGGGGGCCCCCAGCGCGGCTCTCTGAGACGCGCCGCCACTTGCAGTGCCCCAGGCCTAGTGAAGCGCCGGGCAAAGCGAAAGCAATCCCAGAAAGCAGATCCGGTGCGGGTGACAGCCCGGGCCACCCCCGCCCATAGTACCACGAAGGAGAGGCGACTGCGCGGCGAGGGGTCCCTGAGTCCCCAACTTCACTCGGTAGCGTCCCCACCTTCCCCGGCCCACCTGCGCTGTGCCTGAAGCTTCTATCTACTCGGCCCTGCTGCGGGGCAGGCAGGGCGAGACGCCACGGTCCGTTGTTCCTCTCCCGCCAATGGCTCAACCGCGCCGGCGGCCGCGAGCGCGCGGGGCTGGTGCGTTCTGGAAACTGCGGCTCTGAGACCTTTGTTTGCAGTGCTGAATCTCCGCTGAGAACGCGCATAGGGCGCCTCACAAACGCGTGCACGTGGCTCTGTAGTGACAAGGTGAAGTTCAGAATGCTCCCTGAGCCCTTCCATCTTGGCAAGTCTGAACGCACAGAGGGGATTTAAGGTTTAGGGGTCAACATACCCTCTCCCCCACCACCATTTTGGGAAGATCTTGGCTCTGAGATTCGCAGTAGAACTCCCCAGGCACCTAGGGCTCAGTGTCGCCTTGCACTGTCCAGTACAATAGCCATTAGCCACATGTGGCTATTTAAATGAATTCAAAAAAATTAAAAACCCAGTTCCTCAGTTGCACTAGCAACATTTTAAGTGCTCAAAAGTCACGGGTGGTTAGTGGATATGGGATTGAACAGCCCAGACATGAAACATTTCCTTCTTTGCAGAAAGTTCTGTTGTGCAGTACTGATATAGGGTCTTCAGTTACTAAGAGGGATTCTAGGGATACCATGGAACCTGGATTTCTGGAGCCAAACAGGGACCTTGAAATCCATCTAACCTTAAACTTAATTTCAAACACTCACCACACAGTAGTCAAGAGATTCCGTTTAAAATATATGGTCCATTGTGTGTGGTATGAAATCCAAACTCTTTCCTGGGCCTAAGGGTTACGCTATAGCTTGGATCCTCCCAGCTTCTCCAAGTTCATCCCACTCCATTTCCCCCTTTCTGAGCTCTAGCCACACTTGCTCCTCCCTGTACTTCCACCCCACCCAGTGCCCTCCACCTCAAGATCTTTGCATTTGCTATTGCCTCTACTTGGAATGCTCATACCCTAACCCTCCAAACACCTGCCTCATCACTGTCTCTCAGATCTCCACTTAGTTGTCAGCACAAAGGCATTTTCTACACTCCATCCAATGTCAGCCTCCATTCCTGACTATAGAGTGAAGGTTTCTCCCCCCTTTTGTAGAATTTACCACAGTCAGTACTTAGCTTGTTTTCCACTCTCCCACTTCAGTCTCCTTTACTGACTGAGAAGAGTGACACTGAACAGAACCTGGGGTTTCCACCCGGCAACAGTGCAACCGTTCTCACTCTCCTTTTCTGAGTCGTTCCTCCTCCATTAACATAAACTCACTACCCCCTGAATTTCCTACCTAATCTTTTGAGTTACTGTTATCAGTGTAATCCCGTATAGATAGATCTTGAAAGAGCACAATGCTCAAGGCAGACATTCTTTAATAGTTAAGCTAAACTATTGTTTGGTTTTAAGAAGACTTCAGGTGATATTTTTGGTTTAAGGTTTAAAGATTATTTTAGGGTGTCATAGATTGAACTGTGCCCCCAAAAGTATGTGTCAACTTAGCTAGGCCGTGATTCCCAGTATTGTGTGATTGTCCACCATTTTGTCATCTGATGTGATTTTCCCGTATTGTAAATCCTACCTCTATGATGTTAATGAGGCAGGATTACAGGCAGTTATGTTAATGAGGCAGGACTCGGTCTAGATTAGGTTGTGTTTTAAGTCAATCTCTTCTGAGATATAAAAGACAGAAGCCAGCAGAGAGACATGGGGACCTCCTATCACCAAGAATGAACCAGGAAGGGTGCACATCCTTTGGATCCAGGATCCCTGCGCTGAGAAGCATCTAGATCGGGGAAGACTGATAATAAGGACCTTCCCCCAAAGCCAACAGAGAAAGAAAGCCTTCCCCTGGAGCTGGTGCCTTGAATTTGGACATCTAGCCTCCTAGACTATGAGAGAATAAATTTTTCTTTGTTAAAGCCATCCACTTGTGGTATTTCTGTTATAACAGCACTAAATAACTAAGACATAGGGCAATACTTTCAGGGGTTCATCCAGCCTCCATGACTCCAGAAAGTCTGGAGTCCATGAGAATTTGAAATCCTGTTCTTCATTTTCCTACTTTTGATCAGGATTTTCCTACAGAATCTTTGATCAAAATGTTCAGAAATGGTAGCTGGGCACCATCCAGTTCTTCTGGTCTCATGGCAAAGGAGGCACTTGTTCATGGAGGCAATTAGCCACATATTCCGTATCCTCCTCCTATTCTGAAGCCAAGTTTACTCTTGAACTGTACATTTATCTGAGCCTATAAATGATATTTTTCCCCCTTAAATTAGTTTAAATCAGATTTTTTATTGCTTCAACCGAAAGAATATCAATGGATACTTTCCTTCTAACACTATTTTGTATATTTTTACATCTTCTCCAACATCTTGAAGGCAGGGATTAGATGTGTAGGGTATGTGTGCGTGTTTCCATCTTTTGGTACCTGGTATATAGCAAATTCTCAAAAATGTCTGAACAAGTCTGCCTTTGCTCAATACAATGACCTTTCTCTCACCTGGAGAATTTTTAATAGGTAACCTCAGTCATTTGAAACTCAGCGAGAAACCAGAATGTAAACAACAAAGTCTCCAAACAAGCAAATACAATTGTTAAATAATCTGTTCACTAAAGTTCAGACCGTTTACGTGTAAGGTTCTCCCTCATATGCTCACCTGTGACCTATACTGTCTTCACCCAGACATAACTGTAGCATTTTTTTTTTTTTTTTATTGCATGTATGTCTTTGTTCTTTGGTCACAGAAAAGAGAGGTGCTAGAGGCAGGTCCACTAGGTGCAGCAGAAGAAAGAATCCTGAAAGGAGGTGAATTCTCTGTTCCACAAAGTTGCCAAGGGACCCAGGTTCTTTCTCTATCGTTGCTGTGCTGTTCTCTGCAGCATTGCCCTCCTCTACGTGGACGCATTACTTATACATTAGCATCCCAGCCATTAGAAAGGGGGAAAGAGGAAATGGAGAGCAAGCAATTCTCTTAGGGAAGTGATGTGGAAGTTGAACACATTACTTCTACTCATGTTCTGTTAGTGAAAACAGTCACATCAAACTACAGTTCAAGGCAGACTGGAAAATATTGTCCTAGCTGGAGGGTATCTATGGGCTCTACTAAAGCTCAATAGGGGAGAGAGATCTATCACTACAAGGATGAAGGGAAGAATGGTTCTTGAGGGCTGGTAACTAGAAGCTTGTTGTTGGGCACCATCAAATCAATTCTGGCTCATAGTGACCCCATGTAACAGAGTAGAACTGCCCTGTAGGGTTTTCTTGGCTGTAGTCTTTACAGAAGAGATCACCAGGTCTTTTTCCTGCTGAGCCACTGGGTGGGTTCGAACTGCCAACCTTTAGGTTAGCAGCCAATCGCTTAACCATTGTGCCACCAGGGCTCCTTCTAGAGATATAATAAGCATTTTATATTAAAGTGTTTGGTGTATAGAAGGTGCTCAGAAACTGTTATTATTGGCATATGTGCTTTGTATTTCTGGTTTCATGGCAACTTCTTTACTTTTAGAGTATTAGAGAGACCAGGTTTAGAACCATGAAAACTTTCCAGAACTTCTTACAACTCCATGGAACTCTGACTTCCTTAGCTAGCCAGCCTTATGGTCCAGGTCCCCATAATTTGTCTTGGCCCCTCTCCTCTCACATCCCACTTACTGACTTCTGCCATCATTGTAATGCTGCTTCCTGGGGAGGTAGTGGTCCCATTGCCATTCCCCCTGACCAGAGTGCCCGTATTCCTAGAGCACTAAGAACATTTGCCTTTCCATTCTGATTGCAGAGATTTGCATATCTACCTGTTGCCCTACTAGATTGTGAGTTCCTCAAGGACTGGAACCACCATTTACAATCCCTTGCTTTTGCAGTTCCTAGGACAGTGCCAACACTGGGAGTGCACTCAGTTTATTGAATTAAATAAATTTGATGTGAATCAAATGATAACTTTCCAAGATGTGGATCTGATTGAAACCAAATTTGGTACATTGTTAAGGGATATTAAATTACCTTCAAGCTAGATCTGTAGTTTAGTCTGCTATCTTGAAACAATATCATTTGTCTTCTGTAAACAGATTTTAATGACCCTATGTGTATGGGTTAAAATATAAAAGTGCATTAAAAATTCATTATTGTTCAGCTAATTCTATGTCTTCACACATTGATTTATAATATTCTGTGTGATGTTGTATGTTTATGATTAAAACAACTCTTTAATTCATATTGCTGCTAGTAATATTTTTAGCTACTTCAGCTGTATTATTTTCTTACACCAAAGCAGAATAGTGAGGAACATTTCCTTTCTTTATCCAAATGAAGTAAGCCTTGTCACTCACCTCTCCTCCTCGTGTCCTGTTGTCTGGGTCTTTGCTCAAGCTGTTTCCTCCGCTTCCAGAATCTGCCAGTTGAAGCCCTGCCCTTCCTTCACAGCTCAGCTCACACACCGTATCTTCCAGCAAGCCCTCCTTGCAGGTTCCCCAGCTACAGCTCTCCCTCCCTCCTTTATGCTCCCCAAACTCTGTCACTTGTATCTCTCCTATTGCTTTTACAGGCTGCTTCTCTGTGAAATTGTTTATTTATGTATCTGTTTCTTCTACCCTCAAAGGGGCTCATAGAGGTAAAAGTAACAACTTTGGATTCAGACGGTCTTCAGTTCACCACTGACTAGCTTGGGCCTTTTACGTGACCTCTTTAAGCCTCACCACTCTCATGGATAAAACTGGGATCCTAATATCCCTTCCCATGTTGGCTTTTTGGCGGATTTATTTCCTTATTTTTAGAGCACTATAACACACTATCACATGCCAGGCACTATTCTAAGTACTTTATAAATACTAATTAATTTCATCTTAAAATATTCCTGGGAAACACTGAGCTGGTTGTTAAGCTTTTGTCTCTCAGATCTATCTTTCTATACTCTGATTTATAGCTGGAGCTCGTCTTTGCAAATCCATTTTTCTTTGGTAGCCAACTTCCTGTTAGTTTCTGCCAACAGGGGGCACTAGAGAGAGATTTGAAGGGTTGGGTGGTGAGAAGGAATTTACTCTTTCTGTTTGCTTGCTACTGATTCCTTGCAGTATCTCCCTAGCAACACCCTTAACCTAGCATCAGTTGTTGATTCTAGCCTCCAACTTCCTTCCGCACTCAAGAGCCAGCCCTGCCAGGCCCCACAGACTTAGCAGGGGTTCTCTTCCTCCATGGGTCCAGGTTCTGATGATCCCAGCCTCTTCTGTTTGTTCCTGCAGCCTGAGGGATCCCTACGGTTACTGTCTATGATTGCCTCAGTGTCGCCACCCTTTTTATTCAGCCCTCTCCCAAAACAAAAACAAAAACAAAAAAAGCCTTCGAGTTGATTGTGACTCATAGTGACACTACAAGACAGAGTAGAACTGCCCCAAAGAGTTTCCAAGGAGCGGCTGGTGGATTTTGCTGACCTTTTGGTTAGCAGCCATAGTGCTTATCCACTACGCCACCAGGGCTCCATTCAGCCCTGTAATCCAAAAAACCAAACCCATTGCCTCTGAGTGGATTCTGAGTCATAGCAACCCTATAGGACAAAATAGAACTGCCCCATAAGGTTTCCAAGGAGCTCCTGGTGGATTCAAACTGCTGACCTTTTGGTCAGTAGCCGTAGTTCTTAACCACTACACCACCGGGGTTTCCATTCAGCCCTCTAGAGCCTGTGAAACCAGTTCTTTACATTAAATTCCTTTTATTGAGATGTATCTACTGTGATTCTGTTTTCTTGATTGAACCCTGTCTGAAACAGATTGATATAATTATTACCCCCATTTTATAGGTGAGGAAACAAAATACAGAGATGCTAAATAACTCAACTGATGTCATATAGCTGGTAAGGAGGTGAGCTTGGATTTAAACCCAGGCTCCAGAGGCCATGCTGGTCACCAGGACACTACGGGTTAACATATGTAAAGTGCTTAGCCAGTTCGAAGATCTTGGATCATCATCCTGTCACCTCATTGTTACTCTTCACCCTTGCATCTTGGACAACACCCAGAACAGGATTGTGTGCGATAAATGCCTACTGAAACATCAATGGAAAGTGCAGAAAAATCTACTGAGTTTGACTGACCCCAATAGGGGATGACGTTAGGAAAGGACATGGAGGTGCTAGGGGGACCACGGAGCCTTTGCATCCTATCCTCTGACCCCATTCCTTTGGGGCTGTTTCCAGGGTAACTGATTCTCCCTCTCTTCATATGGCTCTCCCGGCTTCCCTGTCACCTTTGCTTTGTCCCATTGTACCTTGGCTTCTTGACTTCAGTTTTTCTATTTATTAAGTGGGAATAAACAGTTCTCTGACATTCTGAAAATGCCACAGGAGAAATAAGACTGTAGCTTTGTTGGGTATCTGAAGAAAAAAATGTTACATTCTCTATTTTTCTATTCCATTGCGTCCTATTTCTCTTTTCTTCTGTTGCATGTCTTAGTTTTTTAAATACATACTTTTAACAAGAAAAAATAGTTTCTTAAGCAACCACATTTCTAATAGAGGTGGTCCACCCAATTCAGTTATCACAAAAACACTTTGGAATCTTTGTTTATAAACTGATTCAGTCTCTATTCAAGTAGTTGTTACACCAAACATAGTTGCTTCCGGGTACCTGTTGCCACCGAGTTAATTCTGACTTATAGAGACCCGACAGGACAGAGGAGAACTGCCCCATAGGGTTTGCAAGGCTATAATCTTTACAGAAGCAGACTGCCACGTCTTCCTCAGAGAAGTTGGTGGGTTCAACCCCCTGACCTTTCGGTTAATAGCCGAGCAATTACTCACTGCACCACCAGGGCTCCTTTGCTTCCAGGTAGAAGGATATAAATTATTTCATTTCTCATTGGACTCCCTGCCTAGTTCTTAGTTAAGTCCTGCAGCTAATTCTCAACAGGCCAGGGTCTAAAAGTTTCTGCCCTGGCATACAGGCCAGCACTTATTTTCTAGTTGTGCTAGTTTGGGCACAATTTATAATCCATTTCATATATGCCCCCACTTTCCTCTTACAATAGAAGCACCAAGAAGAAAATGTTGTCCTTGCTCAGAATGACCAGGAAGAGAGCTAATAACCAGTACTTCTTGTGTATTTTCTAGGCCTCCGGTTTTCCCAGAGGTTGTTTAAAAACATCTATTTTCTGCCCCTCTTGAAACACTCTATTCAAGCACTCAGTCCTCTGACAGCCACCACGCCATTCCCTCCATTATGATCCCAGCCTCTCAGCCTCCTCGCTCCTCACACAAAAGTAAGACAAAAAGGCAACTGTTAGAAAAAGGCAAGACGCGGAAACAAATCCATGGCAGCAGCTGCTGAGCTAAGCAGCTGATAAGGGGGAACAAATTTGTGCCCTCAGTGTTTGTTTGGAGGTCAGGGCGGTGGCCCAGCGGGGTAAGGGAAGGGCTCTTTGTCCATGATGTGATTCGTCCATCTGGCCCATTCAGCACCCCCCTGGACCAGCTGACCCTTGCCCCAGCTGCTTTACCAGCTCCTTCATCGGCTCCGAGCTTGTTAAACTGTAATGAGCATATCCTCAAGCTTCCTAATTGACTTTGCAACAGTCCTGACGCACTTCAATAACGGGAGGAAATTGTTTTTCCTGTTGACTGCCTTATCTCTCCATGAAACAAAAATGGTCAGCTTTCTGGAGGAATCCTGAAGTTCTTGCTAGAGCTTGGGTTATTTTTGTTTTCAGTGTTTGTTTTTAAAAAAATTTAATAAACTTTATTTTTTAGAGCAGTTTTAGGTTTATAGAAAAATTGTGCAGAAAGTTCCCACATACCCCTGGGCCTCTACACACTGTTTCTCCTGTATTAACATCTTGCATTACTATGATACATTTATTATAACTGATGAACTAGTATCAATACATTATTATTAACTGAAGTACATGGTTTACATTGTTGTGTTGTTGTTAATGTGCTGCCGATTCTGTTCCAACTTATAGTGACCCTATAGGACAGGTAGAATTGCCCCATAGGGTTTCCAAACAGCGGCTGGTGGATTTGAACTAGCTGACCTTTTAGTTAGCAGCTGAGCTCTTAACCACTGTGCCACTGGCGCTCCATAGTTTACATTAGGGTTCACAATTTTTGTTGCACAGTCCTATGGGTTTTGACAAATTGTAGTGTCATATGTCCACCATCACAATATCATACAGAATAGTTTTAAGTGTGTTTTTTAAATTGCTATATATGTAACACAACATTTGCCAATTTAACATTTTTCCCATGTAAAATCTAGTGACATCAATTACATTAATCATACTGTGCAACCATCACCAGTACCCATTGCCAAATTTCCCATCACCATACACAGAAACTCAGTGCTTCCTAAACAATGACTACCATTTCCCCTTTCCCTCCTGCCCCTGGTAACCACTAATAAACTTTGGTCTCTGTATCTTTGCCTGTTCTAGGTATTTCATATGAGGGAGATCATTCAATATTTGTCCTTTCGTGACTGACTTACTCCTTGAGTGCTTTTTTAAAAAGTGTGTTTTCTATATGTGCGATTGGTAAAGACAGGCCGTTCCTGGCGAACTTGGGTTCTCTTTGGCTCTTTATCACTTCAACTGGTTTTTGTTTTTCCTTCTCACAAGATTTAGGCCCTCGGCCCCTCCCCTTGGCTCCGATTCAGCCTCAGATTCCTCAGCCTGGGTTCACTGAGCCTTCCCCCCCCAAAGACATGTAATTTGTTTTCTTTGTGGATTCACAAGCTTAGCACTTCAGCTTGTGTAGTTTATTATTATAATGGGATGTTATCTGTGTCATCCGGCAGCCCGCAGAGCAAGCATTCACTGGGATGCATTCACTCTGCCATGAAACTGAACATAGATTCTGACTGAAAGGTCAGTGTTTCTCCATCCAGCTCATAACAATTGTTCGCCGCAAGCTGCTCATTATTGGGAACATGGGCACTTCTAAGAGCAGGTGATTTATTTCTTCTTCTTAGCTAGAACTTTGGACTTGGTATCAAATGTAAAACAAATGTTTGTTTTGGTATCAAGTGTTTACAAAGGGTAAAAGCAGAGACTGATTAAGCAGCATCCAAGTGATATGGACTTGAGATACTTTGTTTTTTGCTTTTGAGTCATTATAATTCGCTCTACACCTTTAAAACAAACAAACAAACAAAAAAACTTGGCCTGCCGTTTAAAAGCAGATTTTGAGATTTCAGCTCCATCAGCATGTTATTTAACACTTTAATTTGCACAATAAAATAAGGCATATAAACCAAGGTCTCTGTTTCCAGTTGTCTTCCCAGATTTTTGCCAATATAAATTTCAAGTTCTTTGTGTAGTGGCTAAGAACTTTCCCTGGAGTCAGATAACCTGGGTTTGGATTCCAGCTCTGCCACTCACTATCTATGCAACCCTAAGGAATTTACTTGACCCTCTGAACCCCAGTTTTCTTATCTATAAAATGAAGATAATAATAGTACTTAACTTGTAGGGTGGTTGTGAGGATTAAATACTTGGCACATAGCAAATCTTTAATAAATATTAGCTTATCATTTTAAAACTTCTTCTATATTCCTGCAGAAGAACTCTTTGCACATAGTTACTAAATAAACATTGATTAAATTGCAGTTAACTCAGTTTTCAAAAGTCCAGTGTAAAAACGGCTTGGAGGCAGTGTCTGATCTCCTCCAACCTCACAAGGGAGAAGGAGAACCAAGATCAACAACCCAAGGATGATTCCTATGAGGTGGAGGTCAGGCATGCCTCCTCTCTCTGCCATCTTTACTAACCCCGACACCAACCATCCTTCCCACAGCACTCTCTACAGAACTCACAAACCGTACTCACAATTATGGGGTTTATTAGGAAAGTAACAGGTTACAATTCAGGCTCAGGAACACTCAAGGATATAATTCTTTTCCCAGCCAAACTCTCAGGCATGCCTCTCCCTGGCCCTAGGTCTCTCCTCAGAGGCACTCAGCTTTCTCTGTCTGTGGGTCCGGAAGCCCCCTGAGCCGTCTCCTGTTTCTGGGTCTCTGCTGCCACCGCTTCTCACTGTCTTTCCGGTTACAGCTCACTCTCTCTCTGTTTGGCTGTTGAGTCAATTCCGACTCATAGCGACCCTGTAGAACTGAGTCGAATTGCCCCAATAGGATTTCCAAGGCTGAAATCTTTATGAATGCAGACTGCCACATCTTTCTCCTGTGGAGCAGCTAGTAGGTTCTAACCACCAAGCTTTTGGTTAGCATCTGAGATCTTAACCACTGCACCACCAGGGCTCCTTTTAGTGCATATAAAATTAGTCATTCTAGAGTTGGAAGGGACCTTAGAAATCATCTACGTTTTATAATAAATCAGTGATGGCACAAGAATAAGAACTTTGCTCCCTGGGGTGAACTTTCTGGATACAAGGAAACACTTAATAACATTCATCACTAGTGCGGAGGTACCTAATGAAATGAGGAAAACTCTTTGCTTTGAGGAAGAAACAAACATCCTTTACGATTAAAACAGTGCATAAAGAGAAATGAAGTTCTGATACGTGCTACTACATGGGTGAACCTTGAAAACATTATGCTAAGTGAAATAAACCAGACACCAAAGGACACTTGTCATCTGATCCCACTTATACGAAATATCTAGCACAGGCAAACGTATAGAGACAGAAGTTAATTAGTGGTTACCAGGGGCTGGGAGAGGGGAAAATGAAGAGTTACTAATTAAGGGGTATTGAGTTTCTGTTTAGGGTGATGGAAAACATTTGGAAATGGATGGTGGTGATAGTTGCACAACATTATGAATATAATTAATGCCATTGTGTTATACACTTAAAAATTATTGAAATGGCAAATTTTTGTTATATAGATTTTACCACAATTACAAAATTTAATCACACTCAGCAGCCTTATTTTTCTGCCTTTTATTTTTAAATTTTTATCAAGTTTCATGTTACAAAAAGACATTTTCTCCTATATGAGAAGAAAGTGAGGGACTGAAATAAAAACTAATCCAGATGCTGAGTACTGGAGCTAGCATAGACAGAAAGTTCATGGCAATTAATAGACTCTAAGTTAGGGATTATTGATCTAATCATAAGTCCTAAGAAGTTTGAAACAAGCCAAGAAGTTTTCCATCCCGGGCAGAATAAGAAGGAATTGATATTAGATGAGAATTCACAGAAAAGTTATCAAATTGGAACAACATGCTTGCATTTCTTAAACGTTACTTACTGTTCTTTATATTGCATGATAGGATATTGAGTGGGATTTTTCTTACTATCATAGGATTTCTGCTAAAACCTCAAGCTAAGGACAATAGGGGGTACCCTACATTCCACAAAGAAATGAAGGAGCCTGCAGACATGGCCTCTAGTGCTCTAAGGAGTGGCCAAACACGTCCTCCAACTCTTGCCTCCACTTCTCCATTGGTTAAGACTAGAGCCTATGGCAGAGGAGAGTTGGTAGATAAAGAAAGAAGCCTCCAGGGGAACCACACATGGAGATGAGGGTGCTGTAAGAGGGGCAGACCAATGTCTCAGTCTCTGGCTACCATTTAACAAGCTGCCCATTTTGGTGGGGACAGCACGGTGGAGCATCATGAGGCCACTCATGAGAGGGCCTGAACTGTGGCCCTGGAAGATGGAAAATTCTGAAGGCAACAGGCTGACTGGAGTAGTCAGTGATGGTAGGGAGAGGAGATCAGTTGTACGGTGGGGTGACCTTCCATTCTTCACAATGGCCAGGATGAGTGGAGTTTCTTTCTTTCTTTTTTTTTGGCTTTAACAAACAGAAATTTATTTTCTCACAGTTTAGGAGGCTAGAAGTCTGAAGTCAGGGTGCTGGCTCTAGGGGAAGGCTTTCTCTCTCTGTTGGCTCTGGAAGAATGTCCTTGTCTCTTCAGCTTCTGTTTCCTGGTTCTTTGGAGATCTCCACATGGCTTGGCATCTATCTTCCCCTACCTCTACTTTCTTTACTTGCTTAATCTGCTCTTTTTATATCTTCTAGTAGATTGACTCAAAGCACACCCTACACTAACCCTGCCTCATTAACATAACAAAGACAACCCATTCCCAAATCGGGTAATAACCACAGGCATAGAGGTTAGGGTTTACAACATATATTTTTGGGGAACAAAATTCAATCCATAACAGATATACTGCAGTCATGAGCAAAGTGAACTGAAACAAATTCTGGGGTCCATGAGATTGAAGTTAATGTCTGTTGCAATCATTCAGCGTTTAGCACAATGTCAGGCATAAAGTAGGTCTTCAAGGCATATCCATTGAATAAATATATGCTGAGTTCATGCCACCTTTTCTCTACCTGTATTTAAGAAATCCAGGGATCTATTCTTGTGTGTAATACATATCTAAATGAAAAACTGCTATAAATATTTTCAGGATTATCTCATTCTCTTTATAGTTGCATAAAAACAAACAAAAAACCTGTTGACATCCAGTAGATTCTGACTCATGGCAACCACATGAGTCTCGGAGTTGAACTGCTCCATAGGATTTTCTTGGTTGTAATCTTTAAGGAAGCAGATCACTAGGCATTTCTTCCATGGCACCGCTGGGTGGGTCTGAACCACCAACCTTAAGGTTAGTAGTCAAGTGCAAACTGTTCATGCCACTTAGAGACAACTTATAGCTGAATACAGCCACACAAATTCAGGGTCCAAGTTTGCAAGTTTGTTTGGATCACGTTGAGTGTGATTGCACAAATAACTTTTTAAAGAAGGAATTACATGGTACATTGAATAGCACTTAGCTGTATAAATAAATAAATGCAGATATAAGTTTATAGACCAAGGTTTTATGTCTATGCCTATAAATGTACGTGGCACTTGACAGGTGCTCAACAGAAATGTATTGAATGAATTAATTAATGAAAGCTTAATCTCTGACAATGAGTCAGAACTTACTATCTAATGACAGTTGCATAACTATTAGCTCTGTAACTTTTTTTTTCATTGTACTTTACATGAAGGTTTACAGAACAAATAGTTTCTCACCAAACAGTCAGCACACATATTGTTTTATGACATTGGTTAACATCCCCATGACATGTCAACCCTCTCCCTTCTCAACCTTTTTTTGGTGAAAATATTCATAGCCAAAGACACACCACTTCAAAAATTTCTACATGCACAATTCAGTGACATTGATTACATTCTTCCAGTTGTGCTGTTATTCTCACTTTAGATGAAGGTTTACAGAACAAAATAGTTTCTCATTAAACAGTTATTACACATGTTGCCCTATGACAATGGTTAACAACTCCACTACATGTCAACACCGTCCTTAATGAGTGGAGTTTCTTGATGGCCAAGGGGACTGAGCCATTTGAAGGTACAACTCCCGTGAGGTTGGCCTGTTCAGGAGAGGGACTATAGTAGCAAGAGGCTGTGAGTTTTACCCCCAGGGCCAGGAACTGAACACAAGGTCACAAGAGGTCAGACAGTGAGCTCTTCACCCAAGCCAGGCCCTTATAAGGACTTCCAAGAAAGCCTGCTCTTGTTTCCCACAACACATCCAGCTTTGGGCACTTGCCACACAGGGCATTAACAGTCATGAGAGAACTACAAAGAGTATAATCTGAATGAAAAAGCTTTTTGTCCCTTCTACTAGTTTCCTAAGAGGTCCCTAGGTGGCACAAATTGTTTGCACTAGGCTACTAACTGAAAAGTTGGCAGTTCAAACCCATCCAGCAGCACTGCAGATGAAAGACCTGGCAATCTGCTTCTGTAGAAATGACAGTCAAGAAAATCCTCTGGAGCACAGTTCTACTCTAACAAAGGAGGTCGCTATGAGTTGGAATTGACTTGATAGCAATGGGTTTGGTTTTGAATTTATTAGTTTCATTGGGCTGCTGTAACAAATTACCACAAATTTGGTGGCTTACAACAACAGAAATATATGCTATCAGTCATGGAGGCTAGAATTTCAAAATCAAGATACCAGCAGGGCCATGCTCCTTCTGAAGGCTCTAGGGGAGAATCTGTTCTTTGCCTCTTCTAGTGTCTGGTGGCTTCTGGCATTCCTTGGCTTGTGGCGTCATCACTCCAATCTCTGCCTCCGAGGTCACGTTGCCTCTTCCTCGTCTCTGTGTGTCTCTCCTGTATGTGTTTCTTATAAGGATATGTCATTGCATTTAGAGCCCACCCAGAAAATCCAAGTAGATCTTATCTCAAGATGCTTAATTTAATTACATGTGCAAAAACTCATTCACAGGTTCCAGGGATTAGGACATAGACATATCTTTTGGGCAGCCACAATTCAATCCATTACTCCTCTGTCCGTAATCTCCCTTTCTTCCTCCAATCCTGTAGGGACCACAGTTCTTAGGGTGAGAAGAAAGACAAAGGAAACAACAGACTATCTCTTTCTACTCCCAGAGAACCCCACTTCATGTGAAACAGGCTAAAGCTTGGGAGAAGAAATTTTAAAGTGAATGTGAGAATGAAATTTTAAATTGTACCTCACTAAACTTTCATTACCTCAAAGCAGCTTTGAAGTTTTGAGATCTCCCTGAGTTTTTATCAAGGGGCATGAAGGGGAGACCTGACCAAGCACAAATGAAGGCAGTGAAGGGGAGGGAAAAAACAGGCGCGTCCTGTTGTATTCCATTGAGTTCAGCACATTCAGTAAACTGATTACACTAATATTAGTTAATTGTTTATGCTTTTCTAATAGCTCTATCTTTTTAGAAGAAAATCACAATTTAAATGTGATAAATGCTAATATATGTTATCCGTGAACATCATCGTAATAGAAAGGCACCAACTGTTTGGAACAAACATGGATGGAAATCCAAACTACAAAATTGTATTAAATGCCAATCACTGAAGCAGAGAGAGTGAGAAAAAGCAGCTCTTTTAAGAGCAAGTGTTCTCACCCACCTGCCTGACCACCAACTCCAGACATGGACTGATAAGATTACAGTGGGACTATTACCTCCTTCAAGCAGTAAAAATTCTGGTGATGCAGCCTCATATCACTTCAGATTTGTAAGAGCTCTGTCACACCGCTGGCTACATTGAGTTGTTAATGTAAACCCCAAGGTCAAATGAACTGAAAAGGCAGCTGTCTACTTGAACAATTGATCTTTTGGAGATTACAGAAATTTTTTAACCTAAATACCTGACGGTTCTTTCATGTCTTTTAACTATAATTTTGTTCATTTCAGCTAATGTTTTCAGCTTGTTAAAATCTTTATAATGTCAACTTTGTTATCCAATGCATAAGCTCTTGCTCACTTTTTGCATCATGCATACATTTGGTAAACTGGCTTTTTGGGACTGCATTAGGAGTGACGGGGCACCGCAGGCTCAAAGGCAGAGCTCTGTGGTGTGCCAGTGGAGACCATTTATCTAGTATTACGTTAGCTAAAACTTCAGTACTCAGAATCCCTCATTTAGTAATTTTTGCAACATTGTACTGTTAAGAGAAAGGGAAATACCAACAAAATAAACTAATAGAGTCAGTAAAAAAAAAATGATACGGTAAGGCAGGACTCAGTCACATTTTGCTCAGTGTCCTTCTTCTACATCTATACTTGCAGGTCTTCGAAGTGAGGATTCATGTTCAGTTTAATGACTTTCAATCACCAAAAGGCAAAAAAAAAAAAAAAAAAAAAACCAGAAAAAAAGGAGGAAGAGATTAATCCACTTTCAATAAAATGTGAAACTTTTAACAGATCCATTTAACCCTGAATTAACTAGTGAAATCATTTTTCCAAATACCTCCATTCTCTGATTGGGGACATAATAATCTTTTCTTCCTCAGTGATGGTTGGATATATGGTGGGAAGGTGGTTAGAGGGCAGAGAGAGTTTAGTAAGGTGGAGAACTGGGAAGAGAAGTGGGTAATACATTGTAAAATGAAGGTGTCAGACTCCTTTGTCTAACTCCATGAGGTAGGAGGATAATTAAGATCAGAATCAGTCCCAAGCTGATTCCTATGAGGCTGATATCAAACATATCTCCATCCTCCAACCTTTTACCAGTTCTGACATCAGTCATCCTTCGCACGACAACTCTACTTCTCTACTGGTTTCGATAATTCGTTGCGATGGCCACACAGAACTCATAGACCATACTCACGATTATGGAAGTAACAGGTTACAATTTAGGATCAGGATCTACTTGGAAGTAACAGGAACAACTCAGGATACAGTTCTTCGATCAGGACAGCTTGCAGTATCTCAGCTCCTTTTCTGCTGTGCCCACAGGCATGCAGGCCTTGCTGACAGCCTTGGCCTTCGCTGTCTCACTCCATGGGTCAGCAAGCCCCTTTTGCTCCGCTGGCAAGTGCCCAGAGGCATTTCACTCTGCTAGTAAGCCTCCTGCCTGAAGACACTCAGCTCTCTTGCTCCATGGGCAGGGACGCCCATTGTAGCTGCCTCAGTCTGTGAGCCGGGAAGCCTACCATGCCATCTCCTGACAGTCTTCTGGTTCCCATTGTCTGGCGCTGCTGCCACTTACAGTGTTACAGTTCTCCAGTGTTACAGCTCTCCCTGCCTCTTGAGTCTAGGAGATTCTCAGTGTAGGGATGCCGGGTCCAAAGGATGCAGTCCGCTCTTAGCTCTTCTTCTTGATGGTAGTGCGGTCCTCCCTCCAACCTCTGGGATTGACTTCCTTTAAGTCTAGCAGGATGGCAAAGCTGACCAATCCGCTATAAGGGTTCCATGTATCTTATTTGCATAGTTCTAACCCTGCAAGGGTTCCAAGCAGCTTATTTGCTTTGCAGACTGCCCAATCCCCTCAAGGGTTCCACGTACCTTATTTGCATAGCCCCACCCAATCATTTTGTGAGAGTTGCAAGACCATGGCTAGAAAAGCCATACAAAAGCAATTCACTGCACCACATACATGAACTTCAGAGATGATGTAACTCTGGAGCACAAGCATCTAGCATGCAGCCCATGGACCAAATACCACTCCTCTGATGGAGAATTCTAGCCAAAAAAAAAGATTGCTCCCTAATTAGATGACACACCTGAACTAGAAAGCCAGAATGCTGTTACTACCTATATGACTCTCCCATTGTACAGTAGTGCCGCCCCAGCAGGCTTAAGATCGACTGATTAATCATTATGAAGAAAGTGAATGCTATTGTCTAGTTTTGAGGTGTTAGGGCTTAATTCCGTTAATACTACATCATGATACCAGGGCATTAAGAAGGATTATTGAATAGGGGAAACATTAATGTTGATTAAACTTCCCTGTGCATGTGACTTGTGCTTCAATCACATTCAGCAATCTATGGCAGGCATGGATCCTCTTGACTCACTATTGTTAGTTAGTGAAGCATCGTGCACAGATATGAAAACCTCTGAATGTCTCTGCACTGGACATTCCAACAATGCCTGGGATCCTGGACCACATTGCCTTTTCCAGGCAGCCATGATTCCCTAGGGAGCCCAAAGCACATTTGCTCATTTCCTTATCTGATTCATAGCACCAGTACATGGTGATTCCCAACATGCAAAATCACCCAAATGCCAAATTTTTTAAGGCAAAAAAGATGCACGTACAATGCCTCTTAACTCTAAAACTTTTGGTTTCAACAATGAAAGGTAGCGAATGTTTTTTATTCTAAGAAATCATGGATAACAGTGATCTTCTTCAAGAGATTAAAATAGTTCCTTGGCTTTTAGTATATTATAAAAGCTTAGGAAGAAAGACTAAAACCAAATCTTAATACTGTATGTACCTAACCCAAGAGTATCTATCATATGGGATTACAGCTTTTTAAAATTTCTCAGAGCAAGAATAAACATCAATGCTTTGCTGACAAGGTATTTAAAAGCTAACAATTGAAAAAGCATGTATAACGTATGTACATATATGTAACCAAACCAAAAAACCAAAGCCATTGCCGTCAAGTTTATTAAGACTCATAGCAATCCTGTAAGCAGAGTAGAACTGCCCCCTAGGGTTTCCAAGGAGCGGCTTGTGGATTCAAACTGCCAGTGTTTTGGTTAGCAGCTGATCTCTTTTTTTTTTCCCCCCAGAAGTTTTATGTATTTATTTGTTTATTTATTTTTCTTTTTTTAAATATTTTATTGTACTTCAGGTGAAGGCTTACAGAACAAATAGTTTCTCGTGAAACAGTAGTACACATGTTGTTTTATGACATTGGTTAACAACCCCACAGCATAATAACCCTCTAACTTCTCAACCTTTTTTTTTT
>NW_004444076.1:4985830-5068893 GCF_000243295.1 Trichechus manatus latirostris
GGCTGAGTTCTTTATCTCTTCATTTGATGTTTTAGGGTTTCGGGATTGTTGTATTCTCTGTTCGGCTTAGTTTTTCGGATCTTTGCTGTGGAGGGTCGGCGTGGTACTTCTGCCTAGAGTGCCATTTTGCTGGAACTCTTTGCAGCTGATCTCTTAACCGCTGTGCCACCGGCTCCATATATATATATATATATATATATATATAAGCATGTATAAATAAACATGTAAATAAATGGCATATAACAAGTTATATGTTATTTTTTATTCCTCATTGTTGGTTTTGTTGTAGGTGTGTCTTTTATTATTAGCAGCCTAAAGTAGTAGATACCTTAGAAATAGGCAGAAGATACAAAATAAGAAATGTAATATTGTACTTTACTTGCTTTGGCATTAATAATTTCATAGTTATCTTTCAAGATGTCTACAATTTAGACTCATCAAGAAAGTATATATTGAAAAATGTATTTCATGGAGTTTCTTCCCTGTCATGGATTGAATTGAGTCCCCCAACAATATGTATCAACTTGGCTAGGCCATGATTCCAGTATTGTGTGGTTGTCCTCCATTTTGTGATCTGATGTAATTATCCTCCATTTTGGGATGTGTTGTAAATCCTAGCCTCTATATGTTAATGAGGCAGGATCAGTGTGGGGTGTATCCTGAGTCACAGTCTTACAAGAGGGTATGATTCAAGTCACACCTTTAATCCAGTCACACTCTTACTTAAGTCTCACCCTTGCTTGAGTCATATCTTTTATCTTACCAGCTATAAAAGGAGAGAGAAGAAAGCAGAGAGGTAAGGGACCTCACCACCACCAAAAAAGAAAAGCTAGGAGCAAGTGTGTCCTTTGGACCCGGGATCCCTGCGTTGAGGACCTCCTAGACCCAGGGGAAGATTGATGGCAAGACACATGGAGATCTCCAAGGAACACTGGGCCCACAGATGTTGAAAGGAGACAAGGACCTTCTCCTAGAGCTGACAGAGAGACTTCCCCTGGAGCTGGTACCCTGAATTCAGACTTGTAGCCTCCCAAACTGTGAGAGAATAAATTTCTGTTTGTTAAAGCTATCCACTTGTGGTATTTCTCTTATAGCAGCACTAGATAGCTAAGACATTCTCTGAGGTGGGAACACCAGGAATGCATCAATGCTGGCCTCTCCCATTTTGTAACTGATGGTCTCTGCTCTAGATATCCCCATAAATGCTCTTACCTTGCTCATCCTTGCTTTTGTTCAAGAAACTACCTCCTCCTGGAGCACACTTTGCTCCGCAATGTATAAATCACAAATATTCTCCAAGGCCTAGTTCATATGCCATCTTACCCTTCAAGCTTTTCTTAGTACATCTTTTCTCTCAGAACTCCCATATACTCAAGGTCTTGGTCTGTACTTCAAGTGAGTGATTTCCTAGATTTTGATTCTCAAAGACCTCTTCTCTCTTCTATGAATTCCATGTTTTGTCTCCCAAGTAAACTGTGTTTATTAAGAAAAAGTTATCACTGCTTTTTGTTTGGAAAGTTATAGTGCAATTATCAATAATGTCATCTTTATTTAGCACTATGAATTGCATAATTACATGAGTCACCATCATGGTTGTGGTACTAATTATAATAATGAGGAAAAAGTTAAGTCAGCAGTAAGTGGCCTAACTCCCACTGTTGTACCATACTTGTATCCAAGGTCATGCTTCTTCTGAACATGTTCAGTTGAAGTACTGAAACCACCAAATGTGTGTCTGTGATAGCATGTCACCCTTCGATTGTATTCTAGAAATTACAACGAAGTCATCAACCAGCAATCAAAGTTCCTGATGAGCATGAGCTAAGTAGTGTTAACACTGAGTTATTATTTCAGCCTAGAGATACTTGACCTTTTGTTTTAGCTGGCGTGACAAGCACCTACTCAGTTTTTGCAAAACTTGATTTAATGCTGAAAATAGCTTTGGAACCTTCAGCTTTACTTTCTAAAACCCCCAAGGTTCTGGTGAAACCGAGGTTGGAAGAATGGAACCCCTGCTCTAAGGGTCCCTGATCCTTTTACCAAACCTTAGCTGTATTCAGCACAGCTGTAATGTCAAAGGTCCTGGCTCCAGAAAACTTTGCTTATAGATGACTGTCCAAAATCAGCGATGTTAAAGGGGAAATTTTAGTGCTAACTTTAGTGTCTTGCCTTTCCAAACACCCACTTGGCTGAATTTGGAAACAACATTTCTTATCTGTAGTCTCATAGAAGCAACCGTTAAAGAAGGAACGATAAGACTTATAATTTATTGCAGTCCTACTGTGTGCCCTTCTCATTTTATTGTATGAGGGGTACATGATACCTCCATGACTCATCACTGGTGATGTTAACCTTGATCACTTAGTTGAGGTGGTGTTTTCCAGGTTTCTCCACTGTAAAGTTACTATTTTTTCCTAATCTATTATTTGGAAAGGAGTCACTAAGTCTAGCCCATTCTCAAGGTCAGGGGAATTAAACTCCAGGTCCTGGAGGGGGTAGTACCCTTGCATATTATTTGGGATTCTGCAATCTCTTCTCCCTAATGATTTATTCATCTCAAATAACGTCAATTGTGTCACTGACATGATAGGAACCTTCTCTGTAGGAGGTCAATGGCAAATGGAACAGATGAGTGAGAGTAATAGCCCCCATTCCTTCAGGATTGGAGTCGCAATAAGCCATTTCCTTGGCTGTCACATCCCCATTAGGCTTTAGAAAGTGATATTTAGAGTTGCCCTCTTGTGGAAGACAACCACAGTGGATGTTTCCTGGGAGGAATATGTTTTCCACATTGACATTCCATGATGAATATGAAACTACTGCAGAGAGAACTCAGAAAAGTCTGTGAACAGGCCTTGATGGTTTCAGAGGATCCTGCCATTGGTTTTCCACAGAAAACTCTTATATTGTAGTAGATGGCAACAAGGGAAGCCTAGGCTGTCTAACAGTGTTAGCCAAATAGTGTCTACGGCATTTTCACTTCAAACTCTGTTTAGCTTGCATTGAAGATCAGAGCAATAAACATGACAGTAAAGACTGCCTCTGGGCAGGAACTTACAATTAAATGGCAAGCTGGAAGCCTGGGGATGAATTGTTTTTATAAAACTTTCATCTGCTAGACCCATTGCACATTAAATCATATGAGTTAGTAATAACAGTTTCCTATTTTAATAAGCTTATTTTTACTTGCATAAATTCTTGTTTAAAAGCTCAGATGTGGAATTTGGCAAGCCTGCAAGTCTATATTAGGGTTCAAGACCCTAATGTTTTTATTGTACACGCGTAACAATCTCAGTTTCTCAGGATCACAGGATGAAAAATACAGTTGCATGAAATTGAAACCCAACAAACTTCTTATCAGAACTTCTACCTATTTATTCAACTTTATCTCCTGATGCTGCTTTTTTATACAAAGCAGCAGCTTCTGATAAATGGAATTACTGTTATTAATTTATATACATCCATTGATTCATTAATTAGTTACTGAATGCCTTCTTTGTGCCAGATACTGTGATATTATGCTAGATTTTATATACACTGTCTTAAATAATCTTCTAAATAATGCTTTGAGTTAGGTGGCATTATCTCTATGTTACAGACGAAGAAATTGAGGCTCAGAGAGGTAACAAATTTGTTAGAGTTCTCTATCTCTCAGGCACTAAGCCCACACTCTAAGGACTGGACTTTTTGAAACTAATTTTGGACAGAACCTTACATCATCACTATTGATAGGGACCAGTGATGAAAATATGACTAAGCTGAGCCAATCAGGTTCTTTCTCTTAGAAATTTGTAACTGGAATCCAGAGATTACCAGTCTCTGCTTGTAACTGGAACATATAGACTTGAGAGCCTTGGGAGGGCAGATTCCAATAACATGGTTGGAGAAGCATAGAAGGCAGTGAAAATGAGGATGAAGGTACTGCAAACAGAGAAACAGAGATGGGAAATAAAGAGTCATGACAGCCTTCCAGCTCCTGGTTTCCGTCCCTTCTAGCTGTATTTGTACCTCTGAATTCTGGAAGACAGTCCAGTATCCATATAATACTTACCTCTTTTTAGCATAAAGTAACTCAAATTAGTCTCTGTTACTTTCAGTGAAAGAGTTTTCATACAGCCAGTATATAATAGAGTCAGAATTTGAACCCAAGTATAATTCCAGGCCATGTTTGTAGCAACTACACACTATATTGTCTCTCTAGGTAAAGAATTGCTCTCTGGCTAAAGAATCCATGGGCAATATATTAATTCTGGGTAAAGATATGAGGATTATGCTAATGACTACTGTCATGGATTGAATTACATTCCCCCAAAAATGCGTGTATCAGTTCGGCTGGGCCATGATTCCGGGTATTGTGTGATTTTCCTATATGTTGTAAATCCTGCTTCTATGATGTTAATGAGGGAGGATGAGCAGCAGTTGTGTTAGTGAGGCAGGACTCAATCTACAAGATTGGATTATGTCCTGAGGCAATCTCTTGAGATATAAGAGAGAACCCGGGTGGGACTTCATGCCACCAAGAAAGCAGTGCCGGGAGCAGAGCTCATCCTTTGGACCCGTGGTCCCTGTGCAGAGAAGCTCCTAGTCCAGAGGAACATGGATGAGAAAGCCAACAGAGAGAGAAAGTCTTCCCCTGGAGCTGACGCCCTGAATTTGGACTTTTAGCCTACTTTACTGTGAGGAAATAAATTTCTTTTTGTTAAAGCCATCTACTTGCCATATTTCTGTTATAGCAGCACTAAATGACTAAGACAACTACTTATTTCAATGGGAAAGGGAGGATTTTGCCAATTTATATACCCACTCATAAACAGATTTAAAGAAGGAAGACAACTGAACAGGTTGTGACCCTACTATCATCATCATCATCATCATGCTCAGCAAGCTAAGCAATACAGGACCATATACCCTAGAAGATCAAAACCTTTGAAAATTTATATCATTGACATATATGATTCCAGGGAATATGGCAGATGCTACAGGAATTATGAAATCCTCCTGGGTAAAGTTTTGTTACATTTCCCAGCCACCCTTGAAGTGTGTGTAGTCATGTGACCAAGTTCTAGGCAATGAAATGTGGATAGAAATGATCTGAGCTACTTGCAGACCTGGCCCATAAAAACACACAATTGCCATCCTCTGTACTCTTTCTCCCAAGTCAACAATCTTGAAAGTTGAAGATGGTGGAGCCCCAGAATGGAAGTAACTTGGGTCCTTGAATTACTACTTAGAACAGCATCACTCACTAAACAGGAACACCCACTTGAACTTTAAGCGAGCAAAAAGCACATTTCTATTTTGTTAAGCCATTAATATTTTGGAGTTTATGTGTTTCAGCAGCTAACATTACCTTAACAGGAATTACCTCTTTGGTATATGACTAATTAGCACACATTCCAAGGCAGGAGAAACTTCATTAATAGATAGACCTTGTAAATAGGGACAATTCTTCAGTGCTAATAGTTCCTGTTCAGAATTTTTCCTTTTCAGTCTTGACTACATGCCAGGTCTGCCATGGAAATTGGAAGACTCTGGTTGATTAGCATCCTGGATTTGGAATTATGAAAGATGCCAGTGTTTCCAGGACTTAATTGATGAATCATATTTCCAGCTATTAGCATGGCAAGAAAAAATTGTCCTCAAGTCTTAGCAGCCACTTTTACCATAAAAGAGAACTTGCCTCATGCCTAGACTCCTACTAATTGTTTTTGAAAGGATGAGTTTTCTTTAGGGACTTCAATTTATAGATTAGACCATATATAGTTAAGCATGACTAGCGCCAACACATCTTCAGATGAGAAGAGTGAAGCAATTCTGTGGCTAATTTATTTAACTACATAGGCCAGCAGTCCAGATAGTAGGCCACAGAAAGGATTATTGTTGTTGCCATTATGATTGTTATTATTTTACATTTAATGTATTGAGGACCAGTGAGCTCAAATAGAGCTGTTAGTCTGGCAAGACACACCCCTTTCTTTGCTTTGTCTACCTTCTCCTTAATCTGGAGTCAGAGTATAGCTGACTAGTTGCCTGCACAGCACCAACTCCCTGGAGAATGCACAGTTCTCAGCTTTACTCCATCATGGGTATTCTTGGTCTGGGTAGGAAACCCCAGACAAACAAATTGGGGAGAAATAACAGGTTTCATACGGTGGCACACAGCAGCTCAAGTGGCATTGGATGGATTAAGACTAAAGAAGACCTAGAATGAGAGTCCAGTAGACCTGCTGAGGGGAGGAGCAGAGATCTGGGATGAAAACCTGGGAGCATAGCTCAGGAGCCATTATTCTAATGCAGCTGGTTAGACATAACTATTCTAACCTGAGGCCAAAGAATAGAAATCCAGGCCATCAATCCAAAGGGCCACAGGATGGAGGGAAGATAGGTGGTAAGATTGATAACATCAAGGGAGGCCAAAAAGGCAGGCTACATCAGGAAGGTCTGTAAGCAGACTTCAGGGCCCCAGACACTCAAACACAGGGGGGAGGGAATGCATGGAAGTTGATAGGAACTCAGCTACTCAGGATCCTCCAGCACTCTGTGCATACCCCCATTCTAGCTTTTATCTTAAGATGTTGTGATTATTGCTATTTCCGTCTGGAGATTGTGAACTCCATGAGAGCATGGACTCCAGCTTTCATGGAAGTTGATTTAAAAATATACTTACTGCTGGTACAAAAGCAGTTAAGCGGAGTAAGGGTAGTCATTTCAATAAATGGTGCTGGAGCAACTGGACATCCATGGGCAAAAGAATGAAGCTTGACTTAAACCTCACTCAAAATAAAAATTAATTCAGAAATGGATCATGGACTTAAAAGTAAAATGTAAAACTATAAAACTTATAGAAAAAAAAGGAAAACCTCTTCAGTACCTAGGGGCAGGTAAAGAATTCTTACACATGATTATAAAAACATGATCTAAAAAAGAAAAAAAAAAGATAATTGGACTTTATCAAATCAAAACTTTGTGCAATTAAAGATCCTGTTAAGAGAATGAAAAGACAAGCTAGAGACTGGAGGATTATATTTGCAAACCCTGTATCCAACAACTCCTTATATCTAGAATATACAAAGAACCCTCAAAACTTAACAGTAAAAGCACAAAAAATCCAATTATAAAACAGGCAAAAGACATGAACAGATATTTCAACAAAGAGAAGACACAGATGGCAAACTAGCACACGAAAATATGTTCAACAACATTAACCATTGGGGAAATGCAAATTAAAACCACAGTGAGATAGCAATACATGTCTATGAAAACAGCTACATAAAAATAATGATAATACCAAAGGCCCAGGGCCAGGAACTATCATTATTGCTTATATAAAGTTTTTATTTGTACATTGGTTCCAAATTGTAGGTTATGAAGGTGTTCATATCAGGGACTATTAGAGCTGGAAGTTGTCTTCAAGGCCAAGGTCACAGAGAACCAGGAAAAGAACTGTCTTCCAACTCTTCAGCCCAGTGCTCCTTCCATGACCCGAGGCTTTCTCTGTGGGTGCTCCATAAGCACTTGTTGACTAGCTCATTGTTGATCTGTTTGTAATGGGTGGCAATTGTTTCTAGCAAGATGAACTCCTTACCCCAAAAGGGAAACTTCTAATGCAGTCTCTCCAAGGCCACTTGCTGACTTCTCAAGTTTAAGTTGTGTTTACTACTGGTGGACCACCACCTGTCTGTCAGTTTGTTGTACTTGCATGTTGTTCTGATGCTGGAAGCTATGCCACCAGTATTTCAAATATCAGCAGGGTCACCCATGGTGGACACATTTCAGCAGAGCTTACAGACTAAGATAGACTAGGAAGAGGGACCTGGTGATCTACTTCTGAAAAAATTGGCCAGTGAAAACCCTATGAATAGCAGAAAACATTGATAGATATCTTGCTGAAGGATGAGCCCTCAGGTTGCAAGTCACTCAAAATACGACTGGGGAAGGGCTACCTCCTCAATGTAGAGTCTACCTTGATAATGTGGATGGAATCAAACTTTCAGGACCTTCAATGGCTGATGTAGCATGACTCAAAATGAGAGGAAACAGCTGCAAACCTCCATTAGTTGTTTGAACATGGAATGTACAAATTATGAATCTATGAAAATTGAAAGTCCTCAAAAATGAAATGGAACACACAAAGATCAGTATCCTAGGCATTAGTCAGCTGAAATGAGCATTTTTAACAGACAATCACGTGGTCTACTATGCCGGGAATGACAAATTGAAAACGAATGGTGTCACATTCACTGTCAAAAAGAACATTTTAAGATCTCTCCTGAAGTACAACATTGTCAGTGATAGGATAATATCCACATGTCTACAAGGAAGACCAGTTAATGTGACTATTATTCAAATTTATGAAGCAACCACTAACGACAAAGATGAAGAAATTGAAAATTTTTACTGACTTCTGCAGTCTGAAATTGATCAAAGGTGCAATCAAGATGCATTGAAAATAACTGGTGATTGGAATGTGAAAGTTGGAAACAAAGAAGAAGGATGGATAGTTGGAAAATACGACCTTGGTGATAGAAACCATGCCGAGATTGCATGATAGAGTTTGGCAAGACCAATGACTTATTTATTGCAAATACTTTTTTTCAACAACATAAATGGTGACTGTAAATGGATCTCAAGGGATAGAATACACAGGAGTCAAGTCAACTCCATCTATAGGAAGAGATGATGGAGAAGCTCAATATCAGCAGTCAGAGCAAGGCCAGAGGCCGACTGAGGAACAGACCATCAATTACTCGTATGCGAGTTCAAGTTGAAGCTGAAGAAAATTAAAACAAATCCATGAGAGCCAAAGTACAACCTTGAATATATCCCACCTGAATTTAGAGACCATCTCAAGAACAGATTTGACCCATTGAACACTGTCCTAGTCATCTAGTGATGCTCTAACAGAAATACCACAAGTGCATGGCTTTTAACAAAGAGAAATTTATTCTCTCACAGTCTAGTAGGCTACAAGTCCAAATTCAAGGCATCAGCTCCAGGGGAAGGCTTTCTCTCTCTGTAGGCTCTGGAGAAAGTTCCTTGCCATGCATCAGTCTTTCCTTGGTCTGGGAGCATCTCAGCTCAGGAACTGCAGGTCCAAAGGATGCGCTCTGCTCTTGGCACTGCTTTCTTGGTGGTGTGAGGTTCCCATGTGTCTCTGCTTGCTTCTCTCTTTTATATCTCAAAAGAGATTGGCTTAAGACGGTATCCAATCTTGTATACCTCATCAGTGTAACTGTCGCTATCCCATCTTATTACATCATAGTGACAGAGTTTACAACACATAAGGAAATCACATCAGATTACAAAATGGTAGGCAATCATATGATACTGGGAATCATGACCCTGTCAAATTGATACACACATTTTTGGGGGGACATAATTCAGTCTATGACAAACAGTAATGACAGAAGACCAGATGAGTTGTGGGATGACATCAAGGACATCATAAGTGAAAAAACAAAAGGTCATTAAAAAGAGAGGAAAGAAAGAAAAGACCAAAATGGATGTCAGAAGAGACTTTGAAACTTGCTCTTGAACGTAGAGCAGCTAAAGCGAATGAACAGAAGAAACGATGAAGTAGAAGAGTTGAACAGACGATTTCAAAGGACAACTCTAGAAGACAAAGTAAAATATTATAATGAAATGTACAAAGACCTGGAGTTAGAAAACCAAAAGGGAAGAACATGCTTGGCATTTCTCAAACTGAAAGAACTGAAGAAAAAATTCAAGCCTTGAGTTGTAATATTGAAGGATACTATGGGCAAAATATTGAACGATGCAGGAAGCATCGAAAGAAGATGGAAGGAATACACAGAGTCACTGTGTTGACATTAAGCCATTTCAGGAGGTAGCATACATTCAAGAACCGATGATATTGAAGGAAGAAGTCCAAGCCGCACTGAATGCACTGGTGAAAAACAAGGCTCCAGGAATTGACGGAATACCAACAGAGATGTTTCCACAAACGGATGCAACGCTGGAAGAGCTTCCAAGAAATTTTGAAGAAAGCTATCTGGTCAACTGACTGGAAGAGATCTGTATTTGTGCATATTTCCAAGAAAGGCGATCCAACAGAATGCAGAAATTATTGAATAATATCATTGATATCACAAGCAAGTAAAATTTTGCTGAAGATCATTCAAAAACGGTTGCAGCAGTACATCAACAGGGAACTGTCAGAAATTTAAGCTGGATTCAGAAGAGGACATGGAATGAGGGATATCATTGCTGATGTCAGATGAATCTTGGCTGAAAACAAAGAATACCAGAAAGATGTTTACCCGTGTTTCATTGACTATGCAAGGGCATTTGACTGTGTAGAAAGTAACAAATTATGGATAACATTATGAAGAATGGGAATTCCAGAACACTTAACTGTGCTTATGAGGAACCTGTACATAGACCAAGAGGCAGTTGTTGGAAAAGAACAAGTGGATAATGCCTGGTTTAAAGTCAGGAAAGGTGTGTGTCAGGGTTGTATGCTTTCACCATACTTATTCAATCTGTTTGCTGAGCAAATAATTCAAGAAGCTAGACTATATGAAAAGAAGCCAGCATCAAGATTAGAGGAAGACTCATTAACAACCTGCGTTACGCAGATGACACAACCACGCTTGCTGAAAGTGAAGAGGACCTGAAGCACTTACTGATGAAGATCAAAGACCACAGCCTTTAGTATGGATACACCTCAACATAAAGAAAACAAAAATCCTCACAAATGGACCTATAAGCAATATCATGATGATAAGTGTAGAAAAGATAGAAGTTGTCAATGATTTCATTTTAGTTGAATCCACAATCAATGCCCATGGAAGCAGCAGTCAGGAAATCAGAGGACACATTGCACTGGGCAAATCTACTGCAAAAGACCTCTTTAAAGTGTTAAAAAGCAAAAATGTCACTTTGAGTACTAAGGTGCACCTGAACCAAGCCATGGTATTTTCAATCGCCTCACATGCATGTGAAAGCTGGACAAGGAAAAAGGGAGACCAAAGAAGAATTGATGTCTTTGAATTGCGGTGTTTGCGAAGAATATTCAATATACCATGGACTGCCAGAAGAATGAACAAATCTGTCTTGGAAGAAATGTAGCCAGAATGTTCCTTAGAAGGGAGTATGGTGTGACGTTGTCTTATGTACTTTGGACATGTTATCAGGAGGGACCAGTCCCTGGAGAAGGACATCATGCTTGGTAAAGTAGAAGGTCAGGGAAAAAGAGGAAATTCCTCAATAAGATGGATTGACACAATGGCTGCAACAATGGGCTCAAGCACAGCAATGACTGTGAGGGTGGGGCAGAACTGAGCAGTGTTTCATTCTGTTGTACCTAGGGTAGCTATGAGTCAGAACTGAGTTGACTGCACCAAACAACACCAAAACAACTGAGGGAACTTTCCAGAGTGATACTTAATGGGCCTGTGCTGTATTCCTTGCTTTTGAAACCCAGGCAGGTTTCAGCAATAATCATTCCAAGGATTACTGGCTTCCAGGACCCTGGCCTAGCACATTCTGAAATCCATGTGTGTGCACGTCCACAGCTTCAGATAAGGTGGCATATAGGACTGTCCTGCTGTGGGAAAAAGACAAGAGACTCCTTAAGCTATATCTACCAATGTGCCTTGTTCCACAGGTCCTGTCATGACGTTTACCCTCGAGGTTTGTTTTCCAGGTTTTAATGGTGAGAGGAAAGAGAGGCTAAGTACTTACAGGATTTAGAATCTACCAGACTTTCTCTGGTGCGGAGATGCTTTTATGCAAATCAGTTTTTCATTTGCCTGGGGCTCTTCCTTCCTGGATCAAGCTCTCAAACAGGGCACTTACAGTGAAAGATCTGTTCAATTAAAATGAAAAAACTAAACATTGAAAGGGTGGCGTGTGCGTGTGTGTGTGTGTGTGTGTGTGTGCGTGCGCGCGCGTGCCTGCTTTATTCAGTGAATGAACAAAATATGCTCCCTTGCTGAGAATAATCGAAAGCAACTATGCACTGACATTAATGTGTGTAAACACGTCACCAAGTTAATCCAGTGTGAACGGTTTAATTGGACAAGTTAATTAAGACAGATAGAACCTCAGTTGAAGTTATGTTTATGTCTCAAATGGGTGTGGTCTTTTCTTACACTGGTGTCAGGGACAAAAGAAACAATTTAAGTTGCAAATTTAAATCTTCTCTCCAACCTCTGCACCACAGAAAGGACACTTGCTTGCTGGATCAGCTTTGGGAGAAGGCAGAGTTGGGATGACCAAAGAGTTGAGATTCCGGCTCATAGGTACCCTATAGGACAGAGTAGAACCACCCCATAGGGTTTCCAGGGAGCAGCTGGTGGATTTGATCTGGCGACCTTTTGGTTAGCAGCCAAACGTTTAACGACTGCACCAGAACAGGTAAAAGAAAGAAGTCAGAAAGATTAAATTGATCCACACAACATAGAATTAAAATAGAGGAGATATTAGAGCCTAAGTGTCCTGTGTTGGGGGAAAGTTCGGAGAGCTTGGAGTAGGGGAGGAGAAATACTTTGGAGCAGGTACTCTGGTGGTGCAGTGGTGAAGTGCTCCACTACTAACTGAAAGGTCAGTGGTTAGAATCCACCAGCGGCTCTGTGGGAGAAAAGACTTAGTGATTTTCTCCGTAAGGAGCCCTGGTGGCACAGTAGTTAAGAGCTTGGCTGCCAACCCAAAGGTCAGTGATTCAAACCCACCAGCCACTCTACGGAGAAAGATGTGGCAGTCTGATTTTGTAAAGATTTACAGCCTCAGAAACCCTATGGGGCAGTTCTACTCTGTCCTAGGGGGTCACTATTAAGTTGGAATTGACTCAAGGGCAATGGATTTAGTTTTGGTTAATACTATGGGCAGTTCTACTCTGTCCCATAAGGTCACTAAGAGTCCAAATCGACTTGATGGCAGCAACAGCTATGCACGAGAGATGGGAAAAGTACATGAGATTAGAAAAGAGAATTTTCGATAATTTCTGTTTTTCACTATTTCTCATTTAGTGCTTTCTCAGAGATTTCAATAAAAATTTAAATTTCTCTTTGATTATTTTGGATGTACAACTAAATTTCTTTGAAATTTGAGACCATGCAAAGATGATGTCACAAGGTAGTAGAAACTTACGTTCAATTTAACTAAATGTTAAATAGTAGGCTTTTTTCAGTGTTAGCTATCATGTACACATCCAGATTCTTTCATGTATACACACATCCTTTAGCCTGGTGAGTCATCTAATAAATGCTTCTTGATAGTCAAAGGGACTTTACAAATGAGAGTGCTTGTGTTGGAGCAAGTCTATCTTCTCTCCTAGAAGAAAATAAAAATGTATATATATATATATGTATATGTGCACATATATATATATACATATCACCCCTACACTAAATCTCAACAAACAAAAGACAGCATTCTTATATAATCTCAAGGATGGATATAGGACCACATTGATGGCAAAGAAAGAAAAACATGTGAATCACACATATGGACCATGTAAACTTACTTCATACTCTCTTGAGGACCAGGAGTGTAATGCTACAGTTATATCAAATGACTACAGTAAGTCCAGCTATAAAGAGTTTCATGTCTTTGGTTAGGTATGCCTCTAGAACGTTCTAAAGCAGTGGTCTTAATATTTGGTTGAGTCAGGAATATCGTTGAAACTCAGATGAAAGCTATGGATTCAACCTAGAAAAATGCACATGTGCAGTAAGTTCATACCACTTGCAATTTTATGGGTTCGCGGACCCTCCTGGAGCCTGGGTTGAAAACTCTTATATGTTTCTAGAACATCAACAGCCTGAAATACAGATTCTCTTGTCCCATCATGAGACTTAAAACAGTAAACCAAAAGATTCTTCTTTCCTTATAACACGACTATTATATACAAGACTGAGAGAAGAGAAAGTTCTTGGGCAGAAAAATTGCTCACCCAATTCTTAGAAATGTTACTGAAATAAGGATTACTTTTTCAGTGTATAGGATATTGAGTTAAAGAAAGACTCCTCGTTAGAACTCTGAAGCAACTGAAGAGGAATAACCACACAGTCCTTTCCCTACCCAACACGTAAAGAGGAAGCAGGCCAAAAATCATGAAATAACATTTGTGTTATCCTTAGGGTTGTAATTAATTACTTCCCTGAAGCTTTCAAATGCACATTTCTTTATTCCATAGCCTGAGGGAGCACTTAAGCAAATTCTAGGGTTATGGATCAAACTACAAATCAGCGGCCAGATTAGATTTTGCCAACTGACTTTAAACACAGGTTTTTTTAAATGGAAAAACTTTGTCTTTATCAAGTTGAAATTTATAGTTCTCCTTTTAGAATGTACTCCTTTCATTCAGACATGGAGTTATAACTGTAATTTGAAGTGTGTCTATTGACCGCCACCAGAAAATGTTTGTTATAGTGTTTAAATGGGATAATGTATATAAAGCTTTTAGCACAAGATCTGGCATGCAAAAGGAACTTAATAAATAGCCATGTGAGTAGGCTCTCCTAAGGCCAAAAAGATACTTTTTTGCTGCTGCTCTGCAAAGGTTTCTACCATGATAGATGAGTCTTGGTGGCCTGTCTGCCCAGTACAGCCTCTGATCCACGGCTGAAGCAAAGATATCACTAAACACCAATGCTTGGCTTATTCATATTTCTCGGTGTCTAGCATAGCAGGATGTACATAAAATGGCACCAGGGCCCTGTAGTTCTTCACCCTAGGGTGAGAGAACAGGTTTATATACCCGCCCCTTGAGAGCACCTGCTGTGTGTTTTTACATGACTAATTTCACAATCAGTCCCTTCCAAGCAGGAGACAGACCCTGCAGGGAGGCTTTCTGGGCATTGTGTCATGGTATTCACCTGATGTTATTCCCTATTCTTTTCCTATTATAGGGGACACAGAGGAAGGTATATAGGCTGGTATAGAGGCAGCTAAGATTCCTTATGCTTGAACATGCCAGCTTTGAAGGCCCATGGGTTTAGGCACTTAATCAGCCGTAAGTGCTGACCCTGGGTCTACTCTGGTCCTGGGGTAGTTGGTAATCATTATCATCACATCCCCATTGGAAAGGCTTAGAGTGTTTGTGTCCCCAACCTAGTTTTCCAGCCTTATCTTTCACTGATCCATTCCCCACATCTTACAATTCAGCTAAATTAAATATCATCTAGACTCTCAAATTTTAGCTTCAGCCTCAACTTCTCTCCTGAACTCCAGACTTGTATACTCAACTGCCTACTTAATAACTTCTCCTGTATGTAAAATAGGTCATCTCAAACTCATTACATCTAAAACTGAGCTCCTGACTTTTCTTTAGTTTTCTATAAGGTTCAGCTTATTTTTAGAAAAATGAAGCCTTTGTTACATTGTATTAATCTTCTGTGCAAGTGGGCATGTTCAGTCTTAGAAGGGCAGGGTGGGCCTTGCTCATTATGAGAGGCTTCTCAGTTGGAGCAATGTGAACTGGTCTCCACTCTGCATCGCTCCTTCATTGCCTGGCCAAATTCATTATGTCCCAGTCTTGATGTCAGTTCATTCATTCACTCCTCAGATACTTATTTCAGTGCCTACTCTGTTCCACGGGCTGTGCGAGAAGCTGGGGTTGTGAATAAGATAAGCAAGATCCTGGCCCTCATAAAACATACATACTAGTGTAGGGAGACTTATACAATAAAAAAAGGTAAAGTAGTAAAATCATTCCAGACCATTGAAAGTGATAAGAAGTAAGGGTTACTATGATGTGTCCAGGTGTTTCTGGAGATAGAACTACCATTCTCTTCTCTGAGTCAAGTCCATCTTCTCTCTAGTGGCAACGCTCAGTCAATTTTAATAAACTACCTATACCCCCTGTACAACTGGATATGTCTCATATTTATTTAGATGAGAGGTCCTGGCAGTAAGAGAGCACCAATGCAGAAGAAAGAGAGTCAGGAAAAGGAGAAGATGCAATGTGTGGCTAATCGCCTCCATGAACAACTGCCTCCTTTGCCATGAAACCAGAAGAACTGGATGGTGCCTGGCTATCATTACTGAACATTTTGATCAAAGATTCTGTAGAAGCATCCTGATCAAAAGGGAAAAAAGTAGAAGAGAATTTCAAATTCTTATGGACTCCAGACTTTCTGGAGCCATGGAGGCTGGAAGAACCCTGAAACTATTGCCCTGAGATAATCTTTAAACTTTAAACCAAAAATAATCACCTGAAATCTTAAAACCAAACAATGGTCTAGCTTAACTAGAAAAAAACTGTCTGCCTTGAGCATTATGCTCTTTTAAGAACTATCTATACAAGATCAAATTGACAATAGCAACTCAAAAGATTAGTTAGGAAACCTAGGGGCAGTGAGTTTATGTTAATGGGGGAGGAACAACTCAGAAAAGGAAGGTGAGAATGAATGCACAACTCAAAGAATGTAATCAGTGTCACTGAATTGTACATGTAGAAACCATTGAATTGGTGTATGTTTTGCTGTGTATATTCTTAACAACAACAACAACAACATAAGAGCACCTATGTAAATTGCAGTCACTATTTGCTATTTGCACCTATTAGGGGAACCATGGGAGCAATGGTAGTTCAGGGGTAGAATTCTCACCTTCCATGCAGGAGACTCAGGTTTGATTTCCAGCCAATGCATTTCATACACAGCCACCACTCGTTTGTAAGTGGAGGGAGGCTTGCATTGTTGCTATGATACTGAACAGGTTTCAGTTGAGCTTCTAGACTAAGACAGACTAGGAAGAAAGGCCTGGTGATCTACTTCAGCCAATCAAAACCCTATGGATCACAATGATCTGATCCTGTTGTGCATGGAGTCACCATGAGTTGGGAGCCAACTCAACAGCAGCTAAGAACAACAACAAGGGGAACCATAGTTTTCCCATAGATTTATTCCCAGTGCTTCTACTGTCAAGATTCCTGGCAACTTGCTCTATTTCCTTTTTAATGAGCCTACTTAATAGCCCCTCTTGAATTCTGATACAAGCTCTTGCCCATCTCTGTCCTCTAGCATATTTTCTAATTACTTGTTGAGTTTGTTGCATCCATTTTTCAAACGCTAAATTGTTGATCCAGGCTGCTTGCCCTCCTTTTGCTCTTGGAATAACATCCCTTCTAGCCAACCTATCTGACCTGAGAAGTCTTCTTCCTCTTTGCATCTTTCTTCACTATAAATGCATTTGGCTTGTCCTAGAGCCCCTAGGCTAGCACCAGTTTCAGCTAGTACTCAAAGTGTTTTGGTCAATGTGGTTTTTCCAACACACATATTGTTGCCATTGGGTATTAATTGCCCATGTGCGATTTCGAGACATATTTTCTATCCAAAAATGTTGAGTTTTCCAAGGTCAAGTTATGTGAGCATAAATCACTCTTAACATATCTTAGTCTGAGTGTGCCAAAGAGCTTCTCGTAACCACCTTTGGTGAATGTCAGGGAATTCAGTTCTGGGTATATGATTCCTCCACATTACTCCTAGCCTTACGTTACTCTTGATTGTCAAACATTTTGTATCCCATCTAATAACAGGGTGACCAGGAAAGACCTCTCTGACTCATCCCATCATAACTCCCATAGCACCCTGTACTTCTCTTTAATAGCACTTTGCTCATTGAAATCACTTAATTTAATATTGCATCTACATAATTTTGTGTAAGGCCTGTCATCACTGCTAGATTCTAATCCTGGTGAGGATAGGGACTGTGTTTTTATTGTTCATAACTGCACCCACAGGGTCAAGCACAGTGCCTGAGGCAAAGTAAATGCTCAACAGATATAGAATGACTGACTAAGTGCTCATGTCAGGGGACAGTGAAAAGAGCTACTGGCATTGGCCATCTCAAGAGTACACTGTCATTCTATACATCATGTCTATAAACTCTGCAATGATCTTTCATTAATTAAAAACCAGAAGCCAGTTGACCTTGAGTTGATTCTGACTTGACCCCATTGTGTCAGAGTAGAACTGTGCTCTGTAGGGTTTTCATGGCTGTGACCTTTCAGAAGCAGGCCTTTCTTCCGAGTCACTCTGGGTGGGTTTGAAGGGTCAACCTTTCGGTTTGAAGCCCAGTGTAAACTTTTCCTAAAATCCAATTACTTGGAAGGCCAGGCATACGCAGAGGCTTCCAACAAGTAAGTTTTACAGGGTCTCCATGCCTAGACATCACAATCATGTCACCGTCAATTTTTTGGCTACTTTGCTAATATTCTCTTTTCAAAAGAGCACTGTCCCGGTCCTCTCCTCATGTGTTTACAAGAGGGCCCATCAACTGCTGGAATTACTTTCAAGGTTTTGGGGATATATATATATTTTTTTCATTACTCCGAACCAGCAGAAGACAAAGAGCAAATTTATACTCATCGCCCTTGGGCAAAATGGTGAAGCGAAAACACTTAATCTTCGATGCTGTCTCCCCTGCCCCACCCTGTCAACCACGTCTCATTTCTGGGCTCTCTCCCCACTTGAGTCATCTCCTCCACTGTCACCCCCCAGGTGATCAGCTCCCTCATACTCAACCTTGCCTCCCTCCTCTCTCCACATCCCTTACTTTAATACCTCATCCAGCGCTCTCTACTCCAGAGAACAACAAACCCCTAAACTGTCCATGGCCTCTAAGCACGAAGGTGTTGCCCATGCCCATGTCAGGTGATATACGTTTGCATTTCAGTGAAGCCTCAGATGGACACAATTTAACCCAAATAACCAGTTCCACCGGAAGGGGTGTCAGGTTTCCAAGATAAAAGATGGAGAGACACTGGGAGTGTTGGAGCCCTGCAGGAGTCAGGAGGGAACGAGGAAGCAAGCATAGAGTTAGAGTTGGACAGACTTGCAGTGGTGAGTATCCCAGCATATTTGACATCTGGAGAAAAAAAATTATTTGTGGTAAGTAGCTTTAAATTAATGCATTTTATTAATTATTCTTTAATAAATTTTTGTCCTACATGGAAGTAAATTCAGAGAACTTCTCATAGGTTCCTAACGGTTCAGAGACATTGGCGCACACTTCAGGGGCAGTGCATGTTTCCAGTCCCTATGGAACTACACATTCCCCTTGTTGAAACAACAGATTCATAATAAACAATAAGAGTATAGTGATTGAATAGACAAAAGATACAGGACTTGAGTCACTTCAATTCTGCCGTTCTGTGTGACCATTTGAAATTCTTATCTGTTTAAAATTTGAAACTAGGGAAACAGAGTGATTCGAGCAATCATTTGAAAACTATGCTCAGCTGAACGTGAAACAGGGGAAACTCTCTGGTTTACAACGTGTGTCGGAGGCCACTGTGGCTTTCATACGTATTATTAAACTCAACAGTAATCACATGGTGATTGTTTAGAACTTAGACCAGGGAAAGATATTTGGGGAGAAGCATTTTATTGCCGACATTGTTAAGTCTCTGTGCTCGACAATAATAAAAAGTAGACAAATTTTAGTTTTGTTATAGTTTTGAAATTCTCTACTGACCTTGCACCTCCTCCTTCCTGGCACCCAGGGCAGATCACTCCACTGCCGCCCTGGGTGTCCACTGTTCAGCTCCAGACTCTACCATTTACTGTGGGATCTTGAACAAATCTGTATTTTTAAAAAGTTAATTTTCATCATTATTGACTGCTTACTATGTGCCAAGACTATGTTAACTTCTTTGCATATACGGTCTCGCTTCATTTTTACAACAAGCCTGTTAGGTGAGAACTTTCATTATTTCTAGCTGATAGATAAGGAAACTGAGACTCAGAGAAGTTAAATAACTTGCCACAGATTTTCTCAAAGAATAAATTGCGTACTTGGGATGTGAATTTAGGACTATCTGACTTCAAACCCCAAGCATTTAACCTAACCTCTTCAAGGATCTCTTTTATCATCTGTGAAATGGGAATAACAGTATATATTTCACACACACTTCTCCTGACCTGGTCCCTGCCTATCTCTCCAGAGTTAAATGCTTGGCTCCCTTTACAACGCGTGGCTTCCTCTTTCTTGGAGACTCCTTAGTTCTCAAGACAGACCAATCGACAGCTAGAACTGTGAGAAAGTTCTTTGTATATTGATCTTCACCTTGCCTCTTTGTAACCTGCAGAATTAGCCTTTTTGTGCTGTGGACCATTCATCTGAATGGCATTTTCCAGACTTGCCAACAAATGTATTTGACCAATCCGTGGATAATGTCATTTTCTATTTTAGTAAATAGAAAACTGGGAGGACTGAGGGTCCTGTCTCTTAACAACCAACTGGCTACACTCAATATCTTACTACCAATTAGTCAACAATCACTGAAGAAGCCACCTGTGTATTAACAGATTTACCAGCTTGGTGGTTGTGACGATCACATGGTAGTGTGTGTGGGTGAACAAGGCGGAAGATATCCTCTCCCAACTTGTAGAGTCCCTGTTGGAGCTAAGGAACTACTTTAACAGTTGGTATCATGGAGTTCTCCTAGGCAAAATGTCCTGGAAGTTAGCAAGCTACCTTGACTATTGCCTGTGGGCCTCAGTGATGAGAGAAGTGCCTTGATTTGGTATTTGTCTTTTTATTTTTAACCCAGGTAGGAAGAATGTCAGCTTTGAAGATGTTTTCATCATGGATGATATATCGTGATATGGCGAAGCAAAGCCCTCCCGATGCGACTCTAGCAGCTCAAATTGTAGGCTAGGCCAAAATTAATTCAGCATGTGTTTGAAAGAGGCAGATCTGGGCCTCCCAGGCTCCTTCCTGCACCTCTCCAGGGAACTAGATGTTCAGGCTGATAAACGTGTGCAGCCCCATTCCCCTTTTCTCATTGTCATGTTTGCTTTGCTGTGTTTGCCATTAGAGCTCTGTGTATTGAACAAACTTTCCAGCCTATGTCTGCCTGTGAATGTATTTGCTCTTCTGTGTTTTATATTGAAGGAATATTTACATTCTGGTCCTCAGAACTTCTCCTGGGGAACTGGATGTGCAGTGAACACTGGGCCTGCGGGCTGCAGAAGCCAGTGTTTTCTCGGGTCAGGAAATGCAGCATTTTATATGGTCCAGAGCCAGAATCAGAGCATCCCAGAGCTCCTGGATTCATGATATTGACTTCTTTTGGAGTGCAGCAATGAACCCTGAGAAACTGGTATTAAATACTTTTTTCAAAATAACCATAAATTGGCCACATCAATTGCAAAGCAAAATGCCTACTGACATTCCTATAACTTTTGCCACCACCCAAGCTAGAATCCTGGCTCTGCTACTTTGTTGCTGTGATCCCTGGGAAAGTTCCTCAAACTTTCTGTGCTTCAGTTTCTCCATCTGTAAAATGGGCCTAAGAATACCTACTTCTTTGGGTTGTTGTGACTTGATACCAATAAAGGTAAAGCACCTAACAAAGTGCCTGGCACATAATAAATACTTAACAGAGTAGTAAATCATTGTAGTATTGTTATTAGCTGTATTATTTCTGATTTAAAACTTCTTAGAAGCACAGCTGTATTCCTCTTTCTTTCTGATGTTCTTCTACCTCAGTGGTGCTCAGTTAGCTGATTCACTGTACTCTGAAAAAATATTGTCTTGTAATTTGGACTATACAACATCCATATTAGACAAAAATCTCCATATAGCATATTGCTGGCAATCTTCCTTATATTGCCATATATAGTAAATGCAAAGTCATAAACAATATGAAGGTTAACATTTTTCACATTTTATTTTCTTACCTTTTATTTTAAAGGATTTATGTTATACCCAGAGGCCTGCATTGCAATATTGATCTCTGAAGTTGATAATTCGGAGAGGAGTATTAAACCAAAAAACCAGACGTATTGCCACTGAGTCAATTCTGACTCATAGCCACCCTGTACGACAGAATAGAAGTGCCCCATAGAGTTTCCAAGGCTGTAAATCTTTACAGAAGCAGACTGCCACATCTATGTCCCACAGAGCAGCTAGTGAACTTGAACTGCCAACCTTTTGGTTAGCAGATGAGCACTTAACCACTATGCCACGAGGGCTCCTAAGCCTCAGCTTCTTTTTCTGCAATATGGAGATAATACAAATTTCTACCCATAAGGCTGTGGTGAAGATTTTATAAGGTAAAATAAATACAGTGCTTACTGAGTGTCTGGCAAGAATTATGCGTTCAGTGAATGTTAGCTTTAAGCATTAATGAAATTTTTGCTTTGATCAATCAGTACAGCTCTTTTTTCATTTTCCTTAGACTAGCCTATTACCTTAATTTTGCATGCATTTGACTAGCGATGCATGAGAAAAGTTCCTGGACCTTTCTAGGTCTTACTTATGTATTTATTTGTTTGTTGTTAATGAGTTTAGGACCTTTGTGGTGAGCTTCATCTGCCTGCCATGTCAGCAAAGTGGGAAGAATGAAGCAGAAGCAAACCGAGGAACCGAAGGAGTGATGTAGGGAGACAGAGGACTTACTAGTTCATGGTTCCAATTCCTTTCAGAGGCTGGGACACATGTCCTATTCTGACCTTGAGATCAGTGCCAGCTACACAAGCTAGTTCAAGTTGCTTTCTGCTATTTGTAACCAAACAGACCTAATATAAAAACCAAACCAAACCCATTGCCATCAAGTCAATTCCCACTCATAGTGACCCTATAGGACAGAGTAGAACTGCCTCACAGGGTTTCCAAGGCTGTAAATCTTTATGGAAGCAGACCACCACATCTTTCTTCTGTGGAGTGGCTGGTGGGTTCGAACACTGACATTTTGGCTAGTAGCCGAGTGCATACCCAGTGCGCCACCAGGACTCTTCTAAATGGGTAATAATTATTATCAGTTTTAAGTTATTTTTTCCAAATATTCATGGCAGAGTTGTAAATTGCCCATGGAACATCAGAGTTCCATGAAATAGACTTTAAAAACATACCAACATGGGATTTTAGAACTAGAAAGAATCTCAGGGATTGTCCAGTCCAGTAATTTCCAAAGTGTAGTATGTCTACCAGAGGTGGTGTCTGAAATCATTTTATATAGCATGTGGGTGAAGAGTGTAAAATCTTTAATAGTTATTTAAGTGTATATTAGAAAAATATAACAACCACATCAAACTTCTTATTTCATGAACATTATCGTTCAGGACAAGGCTAAATGTAATTAAGCAGGTTAAAAAAAAAAAGTGTGGTTTCCAGTAATCATGGAGAAGCTTGTATCAGAATAACCCCTCTATGATTACAATCTTTGCATAAGATATTAAAAACAAAACATACTGTTTGAAGGCATCAGAGAGCGAAAAAGAAAAAACAGCAGGCATAAGCTGGAGAGGATTTTACTCTTGAAAGAGGGGAACCCACTGTGTGAGTCCAAATTCATACGGTGTTCCACATGAGGATACCCCCTACTTTGTGCAGCACTCAGCAGATAAAGCTCAGGCAGAAAGCCATCGTTTTACTGGCTTGAAAATTCAGATAACAGAGTTCAGAGCTTTCAGAACAACAAGAAATTAAAGTGGGAAATACTGGTAGGAAGGGAGCCACAGAGTGTGATCTCCAAATTTGCATATGAACTCCCTTCAGATACTTGTCTGACCCCGAAGGTCCTGTTCACGGCAAAATTCCGCGTTGTCCAGAGAGAAAACAATAGCTAGAAGGCAGAAGAAACTAAGCAGAGATTTCAGCAACTGCCCATCATAGGGAGGTTAGAATTTAGAGTTCGAGTTCTATGATGTTAGAAAGACTTGGTAAGACTATTTTCAGATAGTGAAGGCCAAGACAATTGGTCACTGGCTGACTTGAACTATATGAAATACTAAAAAGGAAATTCCTCAAACTGAAGGAAAGAAGATGATAACAGGTGGAAATTTTAATCTACAGGAACAAATGAAGAGCAAAGAAATGATAAATGAGTGGTTTAATAAAAAGACTGTTTTTTCTTTATTTAAATTCCATAAAAGTCAATTTACTGTTTAAATAGAAAATATTTTTGTCATACTCCTGGCTGTAATATATGCAGAGCTAGTTTGTTTTTCTGACTTAACTGACTTTGTTTAAGGAGCTTTACTTAGAGAGGATTTACCAATGGAGGTAGTCGTGGGCTATGCACTGTGGGAGCCCATCCATCCCTCGGCCGGACACATGAACAGGACATCAGCTAACAAGAGACTCCTGCCAGTCCACAGTCCCAAACAATGCCAGAGTGTTTAGTGACTATCATGGGGTGGGGTGGGAATGGGAAGAAAGGGTGTAAATTAAGGGGTCTTCAGCATTTTACTGGAGCCCTGGTGGCTCAGTGGTTAAGCACTTGGCTGCTAACTGAAAGGATGGCAGTTTGAATCCACCAGCTGCTCCATGGGAGAAAGATGTGGCAGTCTACCTCTGTAAAGATTACAGCTTTGGAAACCCTGTGGGGGAGTTCTACTCTGTTCTATACAGTTGCTATGAGAGGGAAGCGACTTGACTGCAATGAGTTTTGGTTCAGCATTTTACTACACACCTTGGAAGATGGCATGGGGCAGGGCAGCATTCTCAGCTGAGGTGTCATGACCTAGAAGTGGATTGTGGTCTGTGAAGGTCATCACAAGTAATTTATTAGAAATAATAGTTAAATAACTGTGATGGTTAAGATTGTGTGTCAACTTGGCTAGGCCATGATTCTCAGTGTTTATATGTGATCACGCCCATGATTGAATATGCTGTGAGTAGCCAATCAGTTGAAAGGGAGTTTCCTTGGGCATGTGGCCTGCATCTGAATATAAGCAGACCTTCTGGCTGTTTTGCTCACTCTGGATCCTGCGGCTGCCTCCTGTTTGTCTGACTTCCGGTTCTTGGGACTTGAGCTAGCAGCTTATCTGTCAGTCCTGGGATTCCTCCATCTTCACAGCCTGTGAGCAGACTCCTGCTTTCCAACCTGCCAATCTTGAGTTCGCCGGTGCCTGCGGCTGCATGAATTGGGAGAATCCTCTATCCTAATCCACAGACTTGGGACGTTTCAGCCTCTACAATCGCATGAGCTGTTTCTTTGATATAAATCTCTCTCTGTATATACTTATACTCTTTACTGGTTTTACTTCTCTAGAAGAACCCAGCCTAAGACAATGTTTGCATGTTATTTTCTTTAAAAACCTATTACAGTAGATTTAAATTTCTGTGTATAATAACACCACTGTCACTCGATTTTTTTACTGATATGCTTTCTTGAGTCAAAAGAGAGGAGTCATTTCATAGTTAGAATGCAAGGAATTGTGTGTAACTCTGGATGCACCTATTGGCACATGCCATACATTGAATACCATTCATCATGGATTGTGAATAAATAGTTGTGTGACATTAGGTAAGTCATACAACTATTAAAATTTTTTGTTGTTTGTAAAAAGAGACACTTCGTAGTACAGATGGAAATTTTCAAACGTGGAGGCACTCATCTCAGCACAGGAATGGAAGGATCAACATGCACTCCCACGAAGCAAAAGGTCAGGATGTAAACAATTTGTTCCTGGGAAGAATATAGCTGAACTGCCTGGTACCACTCACCTAGGGAGTAAAATTTACTCCTCCCTAGCCAAATGAATGACCTTTACTTTTCAAAGGAGTCCAAAGCTGAAGCTGAATCAATCATTAACCGCCTACCTTTCCTTTATTCTCCATGCATAAAAATCTCTAACTCGATAGAGACAGGGGAGTGCTTTATATTTTTACTTAGTGCTGCCCAACTTGATCTGTATTGTTTCTCAATAAAACTCCTTTTCTTTCACTCCTAACAGAGTACAAGATTTTCTTCTTTGACAATAGGATAACAACATGTGACAGCTAACAGTATGTGAATAAACCTAGCACAATACCTGGTAAGGCACTGAGATGTTAGGTTCTTTTCTTCTGGAAGAATCATGGAAAGAAGTGAATAATATGATTAAAATTCACAGCAGAACCTCTAAAAGGAAGAAATAATATTGTAAATACTTAAAACTTCTTGTAAACCAAATGACCCCAAGTCCTACCAACCTGAGGGAATAAAGAAGTTCACATTAATACCTAAATTTTGCATACTCACAGCCCTGCCTACAAGATCTCAGCTCTTCCTCAAAGATGACCCCAGTTATTTAGGGGAGTCTCTATGTCTTACCAGAACTCAGGAACAAGTCCAAACTTGTCCTACTACCTCATCCTCCTTGTTGATGTCTACTGCCCCAAGGCACCTCACTGCCTCCAGCACTGCTAATGCCTTCTCTGACAACCCTGCTTCTCCACCTGGCTCTCCCTTCCCAAACCACAAAACCCTTGTGTGTTGATGCCTCGCTGTGCCGGAGTCATGCATTGTGGGTTATGAGGAAATGGAAAGAGAGAGAGTCACTCACACCAGTGCTTTAGCACATCTTATCCATCCTGTGGATGACACTGAAAGTCAGAAGGACTTGAAAACAACTTCTGCCAAGCCCAGATAGAAGAACAGACAGTGGGATAACACCCTTCCCCCTCCCATTACCACACATCCATCCATCCATTCTCAGGTCCTCCTCAAACCACATCTTGCTCCCCAACCATTCACACACATCCCCTTTCTCTGTGCTCCCTTAGCACTTGTAAATCCTTTGGAACCCAAAATGCTCTTAATATTAAACATATGTGTCAGTTATCTTCCTATGTGCTTTATATATATTATCTGTTTTAATTTCACAACAACACTTTGAGGTAAGTATTATCCTTAATCTCATTGGACAGATGGAAATAGGCACATAGAGTAAGCATTTTGCTCAAGGTCGCACATGTGATTAATCACAGAGTTAAGATTTGAGCCTAGATTTCATGTCAGTCTGTCTGAATTTAGAGTCTTTAATCTCTATACAACCCTGCCTCTCTATGTGGGAAAAAAAGCCATTACTTTGTAGGGTAACTACTTTTTTAGTCTTTATTCTCCCCCAAAATATGAGTTGACTTAATTTAACCTAATCCTATTCATCTCAATAGATATTTACCAAAGATCTCTCAGGATCAGATGCTCTGCTGACCCTGATACTCTTTTTAAGGCCCTGTTTCTTAGGCTGCCATATATCCCCAGCTCCCATCAGTGCTTGGTGCATGTAGAATGTCTTTAACTGATCCATGACAAAATGACTAAGCACAGGCAACACCAACCAAGATTCCTAGACAAGGAAGGAAATCAAATGGCAGTGAAGATACTAAGTATATTAGTAAATCACTCCTATTTCTCCTTTCCAGTCATTCCTTTTCTGCTAATCATTGTAGGTCTCTTCCTCCTTAAAGATTAATCCTGTTTTCTCTGGTGGGAGAATGAAGCATTCTTCTAAATTCAACAGTACTGGATTCCAAGTTGGCCACTGTCTTAGTCATCTACTGCTGCCATAACAGAAATACCACAAGCGGATGGTTTTAACGAAGAGAAGTTTATTTCCTCACAGTCAAAGTAGGCTAAAAGTCCACATTCAGGGTGTCAGCTCCAGGGGAAGTCTTTCCCTCTCTGTCGGCCTTCTTCTCTTCAGTGTTCCGCTGGACTAGGAGCTTCTCGGCGCAGGGACCCCCGGTCCAAAGGATGCGCTCTGCTCCCGGCACTGCTTTCTTGATGGTATGAGGTCCTCCTGTCTCACTGCTCACTTCTGTCTTTTATATCTCAGAGATTGCCTCAGTCTTGTAGATCAGGTCCTGCCTTACTAACACAACTGTCACCCATCCTCCCTCATTAACATCATAGAGGCAGGTTTACAACATACAGGAAAATCACACAGTACCAGGAATCATGGCCTAGCCAAATTGATACACACATTTTTTGGGGGACATAATTCAAACCATGACAGCCATCTAAAAGCCTGCAAGCACCAACAGCACAGTCTGTCCTCAAGGTGAATCACTGCCTTTAATCCAGAACTCAAGTTGATTGACTCATGAATACATATGGGAACATGTCTGATACCCTTGAGGCAAAGCAGCTTACTCTGCCCGGAAAGGCTGACTTTGGGCACTGGGCTGGTGGCTCTGAAGGCTCTGTAGGGGTCTTCATAGCCTGGGAAAGAATAACAATGCTTGTCCTCCTAGAGAAGAAATCTGTCACCCAAGATTCCTGCAAGGCTCAACAAACACACGTTTGTTGATCAATTGTATTAATATGTGGTTCTAAAAACTTTGGATACCGAAGAGTGTTGAATATAAATGCTATTACAGGATATGGCATGAAGATATCTGGGTGGGTTACATCCTGTGAAGCATGCTAAAAAACAAATTCCAGTGACCTCATGGAGAACCTAAATGTTTCCCTCATTCCCACAGAAAAAGCTATGGACACAGACAGATTTACCAGAAGCCAGTGAAATCCAAGTGTAAGGTCCACTCACTTGCATGGACTGATTCCAAAGCCTAGGTACTACTTTCCAATTTGTAATTTTTTATTCACCTTTTAAGAAAGGATCCACAAAAATGTATAGTCATCAGGCCCCACAAAACTTGAATCTGCCCCAGTTCTGGGTGGGATTTTTCTGCACAGAAAAGCCATGTTGATATTAAAGTTTTGTGGCTCGATCTCTCTGTATGATCCAGGAGCTAGTGGTTTAATTTGAAGCTTATCTCCTGCCTTTGCCACCTTCATCCTAGCCCCCTTTGATGCTTCTGACGCTGACTTCGGGCACAATCAGCCAGTGCTTCCAAAGATCAAAATGCATCCCAGGCAGGAAGGCTTTTTCCCACACTGAAGCATCAACTGAGGGGTGGATTTCCTGCAATTTACTCAGTAAAAAGGCTCTCCTGAGCGCTCTTTGTCACCACCGAGTATCCCAAAGTCACCCCAGACATAGAAAAGAACCATGGCGGTGATGAAAAATTTGACAATGGATGTTGGTGACAATTGTACAACATGATTGATGTAATTGGTGCAACTGAATTGTATACATGAAAAATGTTGAATCAGCAAATGTTTTGTTTTATATATATATACGTATATATATATTTACAATAATAAAAAAAGAACCATGGAGGTAGAGAAGACTTTTGTACATGTCACTCTACCTAGAAATCCCTTCGCATTTATATCAAACTTCTACCTTTCGTCCTTTAAGAGCCAGATCTTGTGCCTTGGAGGGAAATAACTACCTTTTGTTCATCTTTGTATCACCAGTACCTACCTTTTTGGCACTCAATAAATTTTAGCTGGATAAATGAACGAACAAATGAATCAATCCATGAAATGTGAGAGATGAAACTTTAGGAAAGAAGAATGAACTGCATGTAAACAGAAAAGAAAAGGAGAAATGAAAAGCTAGGCCATGTAAACAAGGTTCCGAGTTGTATAAACAAAATCTAAAGCTACTGTTATACAGATATGATTACCCCTTTTGGTTTATGAGAAATCACACAGATTTCCCATGGATCTTGGTTAGAAAAGGTACTTGGAGCCATTGAGTGAGGCAACCACACTGTCCTTTATCGTACATTGTAGTTTTTTATCACCACAGAGGGCTTCAGTGCAGAAGAGCAAACTTTGTAAATATGGAAAAGTCAATATTGACCTAGAGATAGGCTTACGTGTTTCCTTGGACCTAGAAATTCATCCAGTCACTTCTAACTAAAATGGAAGGCCATGAGAGTTAGTGCAAATAACTTGCTTAAATATAACTATAACTCAGTTAACATAAACAGCAACTGAACAGACCTGGCTTTCATCTCCTTTTTTATCGCCTTATCTTACTCTGTCACAGAGGGAGCAGGTAGGATTATGATCTCCATTTTATATGCCACAAGAACTTTCCATAAAATTGGTGCACAAATATGATCACCTCTTATTTATTTTTACTAATTTTAATTAATAGTTTGAGCATCCACCTACCTTGTTAGTCAGAAATCCTATTTCCCCCAGTTGGTCTTATTCATAGAGATGTATGCACTATAAAACGAGTGTGTCATTATGACTTCTATAACTGAGAGGAACAGATCTAACTGCTAGAAGAAAAGAAAGAGAAAAAGGAATAAAGAAAACTTGAATAATTTAATCAAAAGTAGAAAAAGAAAACTCAAAAAAAAAAAAGAAAGTAAATAGAATACAAACTAAAGTATAAGGAATAAATCCCATCACACTGAACAGCATTAGTCATTAGGAAAATACAAATCAAAACCACAATGTGATACTATCTCACATCCATTAAAACCAAACCAAACCGGTTACTATCGAGTCGATTGTGACTCATAGCAACCCAGTAGGACAGAGTAGAACTGCCCCATAGGATTTCCAAGGAGCGGTTGGTGGATTTGAACTGCCGACCTTTTGGTTAGCAGCCATAGCTCACCATAGCCCTTAACCACTGCACCACCAGGGCTCCTCACATCCATTAGGATGGCTATTTTTAAAAATCAAACAAAGCAGAACCAACATGGTGCCCTAGCAGATGAAACATGCCATCCCTCTGCAGCAAAGACTCAAAAAACTAAGTAAAACAGATAAAAACGTCAGTCCTGGAACCGGAAGCATCAAAATGAAGGGATAAAGAACTAGATCAAACACGGAATGGAAGAAGAAACTGATGGAAAAAAACAGAATGAGGAGAGATTCAAAGTGGAGGTCCCCTGCCAACTAATAAGGGACAGCGTTGCCATCTTGAAGCATAGCCAGCAACGAACCCGGACAGGGAGTATGGGAAAGCAACTTCATGGAGCTCCCAGCAGGAGACTGAGCAACTGGTAAACAGAGAAATAGGCTTTCCACCCCTCACCCTTCTGGTGAGAAGCAGCAGAACCCCTCCAGCCCAGCAGCCCCAACGCTGGGGTTCACAATAGGAGCTTCTCCAGCTCCGTGGGCCTGCCCCACCACCTTGCACCACGTGGCTTTTTTTCTTTCTTTCTCCCTCCCACCTAGCCTGGTACACCACCTCCCATCTTTACTGCTGGCCCCCGCTGTACCACCACAGCTAGAGAGCCACCAGCCTGTCACTGCCCTGGCTCTGCCCCACCCCCACCCACTGGCTCACACTGTGCCATATTTTTTTTCTTTTATTCATTTCTCCCTTTTCTTTCTCTCTCTCAAGTAGCCCAATACCCACCTCCCCCTTTCCTGTGGGCCCTGCTGCCATGCCACAGCTAGAGAGCCACTGGCCCACTACCGCCTGGGCCCACTCTGCCTCCACCCACTGGATCCTGCCACACTGCCAAGTTTTTTTTTGCTTTTTTTCCCCTTTCTCTTCTTTCTTTTGTTTCTCTGTCCCACCTAGCCCCATACATCACCTCCCCTCCCTTCCCACTAGCCTTTGGCTCCACCCCACCCCCACTCGCTGGCCCCTACTGTGCTGGCAGTTTTTTGAATTTTTTTTCTCCTTCTTCCTTTTCTTCCATCCAAGAAGCTCAATGAACCCCATATAGGGTAGCCCCAAAAAGAAAGTCACCAAGACATGTCATAATCACACTTGCCAAAAACAAAGAAAGAATCCTGACAGCAGCTCAAGAAAAACGAAAAGTCGCTTACAAAGGGAAAGCATTAAGACTAAACTCTGATTACTAGGCAGAAACTATGCAGACAAAAAGGCAATGCAAGAACGTACATAAAACCTTGAAAGAAAAAAAATGCCAACCTATAATTATAAATCCTGCAAAACTCTCTCAAACGCAATGGTAAAATTAGGACATTTCCAGATAAACAGAAATTCAGGAAATTCATAAAAACCAAACCAAACTTACAAAAAATATTAAAGGGAGCCCTTCTGTTAGAGAACCAACTTTAGAAAACAACCTGAGTCTAGGACACAGGACAGCATCAGTCAGACACCAACGTAGGTAAAGAACTCTCAATAATAAAACAAAGCTAAAAGACTTAAAACAGGGAAACAGAGACAGCAATCTGTAAATGGTGATAATGTCAAAACAGTAAAAGGCGGAATAAACAGCGTAGGTAGTTGTTGTTAGGAGCAGTCGAGTGGGTTCTGACTCATAGTGATCCTATGAACAACAGAAGAAAACAGCAGAACGAAGTATCGTGGAAGAAAAAATAGGGACAATGCTAGGGGCCACGATACATGGCATAAATGCAATACAAACCATGACCATAACTATGGTGGTTCCTCAAAGACTTAAACATACAATTACTGTATGACCCAGGAATTCTACTCCCCATTTTTAAAAAGCAAATCTTGAGGGTGTTGCAATTTCTTTTGTGGCTGTTCTGATTATTCCCATGACAAGGACAGTTGGAAAGACTGGATGAGTGATTCTGGCCCTGACTTGACCAGGAATCCATATGACTTTGGATCTCAATTTTCCCATCCGTAAAATTGGGGCGGGAGGGGGGGACTAATTCTCTAAGATCTCTTCTAGTTTTAACTTTCTGACTCTCCTTGTTTTGTAAATTAAGAAATTGAGGCAAAGTTCCTTAGTTTGCTCATTCATTCATTTATTCATGTATTCCTTCAACAAACTTCTTTGGAATCCATACTTTGTGTCAGACACTGAGCTAGAAACATGGAAGGATCCAAAGTCCCAGGCTCTACCCTTGAGACTTCATAAGCTAGGAATGGAAGCAGATGCACACATTATTAATTTTAGTGATTTTGGGAACAACTTACATTTATGTAGATCTATATAATCCATAGAATAATTCTATTTTAGTCATCTAGTGCTGCTATAACAGAAATACTACAAGTGGATAGCTTAACAAAGAGAAATTTATTTTCTCACAGTCTAGTAGGTTACAAGTCCAAATTCAGGGCGTCAGCTCCAGGAGAAGGCTTTCTCTCTCTGTCAGCTCTGGAGGAAGGTCCTTGTCATCAACCTTCCCCCAGACTAGAAGCTTCTCTGCGCAGGACGAGCTCTGCTCCTGGCACTGCTTTCTTGGTGGTATGAGGTCCCCAGCTCTCTGCTTGCTGCTCTTTCCTTTTATCTCTTGTAAGATAAAAGATGGTACAGGCCACACCCCAGGGAAACTCCCTTTACATTGGATCAGGGATGTGACCTTAGTAAGGGTGTTACAATCCCACCCTAATCCTCTTTAACATAAAATCACAATCACAAAATGGAGGACAACCACACAATACTGGGAATCATGGCCTAACCAAGTTGCTACTCATTTTTAGGGAAACATAATTCAATCTATGACAACTTCCATATCCTTGATCCATTGATTCCTCACAACAACCACCTGAAGCATTGTTCTTATCTAGATTTTTCAGATGAGGAAATTGAGGCTTGGAAAGGCCTAGTCAAGGAGCCCTGGTAGCACAATTGTTGATCGCTGGGCTGCTAACAAAAAGGTCTGCTGCTTGAACTCACCAGCAGCTTTGCAGGAGAAAAGACCTTGTGGTCTACTTCCTTAAAGATTACAGCCAAGAACACTCTATGGGGCATTTCTGCTATGTCCTATAGGGTCGCTATGAGTCAGAATTGACTTGATGGTAGCAATAAAAACAAGGCCTGGTCAGTTGCCAAATTTCACAAGGATATAAATGATGGGGCTGGGATTTGCGACCAGACCTTGTGGCTAAAATGCTATGCTCTGAAATGTAATGGTTAATATTATGAACTTCAGCAGTGCACACTGTAGAGACCAAAATTCAAGTTGCAGTTTCACTGTTTAGCAGCTGTATGATCTTGGGCTAGTCACCTAAACTCTCTGACACTATTTTCTAATTTGTAAAATTAAGATAGTACTTACCTGTATTAGTCTAGGTCCTCTGAGAAGCAGACACTTTGATATGATTAACGTGAAGACTTTGTTGTTGTTGTTAGGTGCCGTTGAGTCAGTTCTGACTCATAGCGACCCTATGTACAACAGAAGGCAGCACTGCCTAGTCCTGCGCCACCCTCACAATTGCTGCTATGCCTGAGCCCATTGTTGCACCCAGTGTGTCCGTCCATCCTGTTGAGGGTCTTCCTCTTTTTCACTGACCTTCTACTTTACCAAGCATAATGTCCTTCTCCAGGAAGTGGTCCCTCCTGATAACATGTCCAAAGTATGTGAGATGAAGTCTCGCCATCCTCTCTTCTAATGAGCATTCTGGCTGTACTTCTTCCAAGACAGATTTTTTTGTTCTTCTGGCAGTCCATGGTAGATTCAAAATTCTTTGCCAGCACCGTAATTCTAAGCCATCAATTCTTCAGTCTTCCATATTCATTGTACAGCTTTCACATGCATGTGAGGCGATGAAAACATGATGGCTTAGGTCAGGCGCACCTTAGTCCTTAAAGTGACATCTTTGCTTTTTAACTCCTTAAAGTGATCTTTTGCAGTAGATTTGCCCAAATGCATCCTTTGATTTCTTGATGGCTGCTTCCATGGGTGTTGTTTGTGGATACAAGTAAAATGAAATCCTTGACAATTTCAATATTTGCCCCATTTACCATGATGTTGCTTATTGGTCCAGTTGTGAGGATTTTTGTTTTCTTTATGTTGAGACGTAATCCATACTGAAGGCTGTGATCTTTGATCTTATCAGTAAGCGGCTGAAGTCCTCTTCACTTTCAGCTAGCAAGGTTGTATCATCTGCGTAAGGCAGGTTGTTAATGAGTCTTCCTCCAATCCTGATGCCCCATTCTTCTTCATGTAGTCCAGCTTCTTGGATTATTTGCTCAGCATACACATTGAATAAGTATGGTAAAAGGATACAACCCTGACATACACCTTTCCTGACTTTAAACCATGCAGTATCCCCTTGTTCTGTTTGAACGACTGCCTCTTGGTCTAAGTACAGGCTCCTAATGAGCACAATTAAGTGTCCTGGAATTGCCATTCTTTGCAATGTTATCCATAATTTGTTATGATCCACACAGTTGAACGCCTTTGCATAGTCAATGAAACACAGGCAAACATCTTTCCAATGTTCTCTGCTTTCAGCCATGATCCATCTGACATCAGCAATGATATCCCTTGTTCCACACCCTTTTCTGAATCTGGCTTGAATTTCTGGCAGTTCCGTGTTGATGTACTGCTGCAGCCGCTTTTGAATGATCTTCAGCAAAATTTTACTTGTGTGTGATATTAATGATATTGTTTGATAATTTCCACATTCTGTTGGATCAGCTTTCTTTGGAATGGGTACAAATATGGATCTCTTCCAGTCAGTTAATCAGGTAGCTGTTTTCCAAATTTCTTAGCATAGACAAGTGAGCACTTCCAGCCCTGTACGTGTTTGTTGAAATATCTGAACGAGTATTTCATCAATTCCTGGAGCCTTGTTTTCGCCAATGCTTTCAGTGTAGCTTGGACCTCTTCCTTTAGTAGCACTGGTTCTTGATCATATGCTACCTCCTGAAATGGTTGAATGTCAACCAATTCTTTTTGGTACAGTGATTCTGTGTATTCCTTCCATCTTCTTTTGATGCTTCCCACGTTGTTTAGTATTTTCCCCATAGAATCCTTCAGTATTACAACTCGAGGCTTGAATTTTTTCTTTAGTTCTTTCAGCTTGAGAAATGCCAAGCGTGTTCTTCCCTTTTGGTTTTCTAACTCTAGCCTGGCACATTTCATTATAATACTTTATTTTGTCTTCTCGAGTTGACCTTTGAAATCTGTTCAGCTCTTTTGCTTCATCATTCTTTCCTTTCGCTTTAGCTATTCTGCATTCAAGAACAACTTTCAGAGTCTCTTTTGACATTCATTTTGGTCTTTCTTTCTTCCCTGTCTTTTTAATGACCTCTTGCTTTCTACATGTATGATGTCCTTGAAGGACTTTAGTAGGGGAAAACCAGTGAGAGAAAATGGGGAGAGAGCCAAGAAAGGCTAGGAGAGCGGTCAGATGGCTATGCAAGTCTGACCATGAGTATAGAGAGGGAAAGAAGGTTGAGTTAAAGCGTAGTAGACTTACGTAAAATCTAAAGAAAGTTTGGCAAGGCCACAAGGGAATCTTTGAGCCAAAATCAGCCGTCAGAGGAGTCCCTTGTCTTCCAGAAGTAGGCCTGCTTCTATTCTGTGGGAAACAAGACTTTAGCTCAAAGGAAGCATTCATTTTCAAAGCAAAGCAACTGAGACCTTTGATCAATTATACTTCCTGTAGTTGGAAGTCTGTGAGGTGCATCGCCATGGACACCACACTACCTATCTCCAAAACTCACTGTGAGGATAAAATAAAATAATATATGTAACATGCTTAGCCTGTCACATAATAAATGTTCAAAATATGGTAGCTATGTTAGGAGAGAGAGGCTAACTGCTGTAACAAATAGACTCCCAAAATGGCAGTAACTTAACAGCATGCAAGTTTACTTCTTGCTCACTTAAGTCCAATGCATTTGTTTCTTGTCAGAAAGTAGTGGAAACTCTTCTCCATGTAGTCATTCAGGGGCCTAGGCTTGTCAGCAAATGGCTTCCAAGGGCTCTCTATCCAATTGATAAAATGGTAGGGAAATGGAGGAGTACTGTGTGGGAGTACTGTACGGACCAGGTGTGGAAGTAGCACACATCACTTCCATTCACATTCCATTGTCTAGAAATTATCTACATGGCTATACCTAATACAAGAAGTCTTGGAAACATAGGCCCTGGCTAAGAAACCACAACTCTACACAGGGGAAGGAGAACAAATTTGTGGTGAAGACTTAGCTTTGCTCCAGTAGCAATTGTTAACCATGTTGTACCACCATTACTTAAAGTAGAACACATGTAATGCCTAAAGAACACATTCAATCTCAAGGTCATTCCACTTTAGTGAGGCTCACCTTTGACCTCTCAGTGTCCAGGCTGTTATTCTATCCTTGAAGGCTGGATGTCCTCATCCCAGGTACTTCGTATGGTGGTGACTCTTGGGTTTCCTTTTATTTCATTTGGGATATGTAAACTCAGAGCAAGAAAAATATGTGCTTTATGTCATTTGTACACAAGGCATTTCCCCTCTTGGCATCCCCATCTTGGATAATGAATGGTTTTTTTTTTTTCTTTCTAAATACCCTTCATGCTTCATGAGCTGTAATGAAAAGAAATAACATGCTCTGAATCCGTCTGATGTAGGAGCATGCATATTCAGTGTCTTGTCATTAATTATACTTTTTTATTTGTGGTAACCCAAGTGACAACAGCATTTCCCTTTTATGCTGGAAAGAAAAGCTTTGGGGAAAGAAAAACCACGCAAAGAATCTCAGCTCAGTTTGGTTACATTTGGATCAGTTAACTGATGCCAGTAACAAAAGATTGACCTAAATCCCCAAGCAGACAAGAGTTCAGAAAGTTATTTTATTTTCAAGGTGCAGTGATATCAAACACATTTGATTCTTTTCCCCCCAAAAGTAATAAATCTGACTCTCCAAAGTCAAGAAAAAGATAATATTATATTTGCAAAGCCCTTTGCAGGCTTGGCAAACAGCCTTCGGATCCCTCACTGCAGCGTGGTAGGGCACATAGCTTCATTTATTTGTTTAATATCTGTTTAGTGAGTACCTACTACGTGCAAGTCATTGTCCTAGGCACTGGGTTATTATTCCCCTGTTGCTTATGAGGAAACTGAGGCTCAGGTATATTAAGTGGTTTTTCGAAGTTCACATAACCTGACAATGGGATTAGAATCTGCTTAAAACCATGAAAATAAAACAAACCAAACCCACTGCCGTTGAGTCAATTCCAACTCATAGCAGCCCTATAGGACAGAGTAGAACTGCCCCATAGGGTTTCCAAGGCTATAATCTTTACAGAAGCAGACTGCCACGTCTTTCTCCTGTGGAGGGGCTGATGGGTTCAAAACGCTGACCCTTCAGTTAGCCGCCAAATGCTTAGCCACTGCACCACCAGGGCTCCTAGAACCATTTAATAAGTATTTACCACATGCAAGTAGGAGTTTTATATACTGTATCTATCTAACTTCTCAATAACATTGCAAAAGTAGATATTTCCTTCATTTTTCAAATGTGGAAACTAAGATTTAGAGAAGTAGGAGTATTGTTCAAAGTCATAAGTCCTGTAAGTGGCAAAGCTGGAATCTGCAGCTAGGTCTGTCTGTGAGAGGAAAACCGGTAGCCTTTGAGTTGATTCTGACTCATGGTAACCCCATGGATGTAAGAATAGAACTATGCTTCATAGAGTTATCAATGGCTGATATTTAACAAATAGATCACCAGACCTTTTTTCCTAGGTGCCTTTGAGTGGACTTGAACTGCCAACCTTTAGTTAGTAGCCCAGTGTGTTAACATTTGCACCACCCAGGGACTCCTCTGTGAGTGGAGAATCCTCCTTTGTTTGAACTATCTCCCTTGATTGACTGTGACCGTGGGACCCTGCCCCTTTGGCCGCAGCTGATTGGATAAGGATTGACACCTGACACAAGGGCTGCTTTCCTGACTAAGGCCAATCCTCTATGTACTACATCACCTGGAGGCACACTTCGGGGCACAGCTCCTACTATGGGTGTCAGCTGCTGCGGCAGTCCTTGCTCTTTCAAGCTGGGTCACTGATCTCGCCTGGTTCTGTGAGGTTTCAAAATCACTTGATGGCTGTCCCAGCTCCTACCCTCATAACCAGAAGAGGCCACTCCTTCCTGCCTCCCTGTCTGGGGCATTACTGGAAATAAGCCTTTAGTTCGATTCTTCCTGGCCAGGATCAGTGATATAATTTTCAGGGCCCAGTGAAAAGTGAAAAGGTAGGGTCTCTTGTTAAAAAATTATTAAGCATTTCAAGATGGTGACAGCAAAGCATTAAACTAAGCTCAAGGCTGTTTTGAGTGCAAGACCCTGTGTGACTGCAGAGTTCAACATCTATGAAGTCATCCCTGTCCCTGGCAGTTTCAACTGTAAATTTTGGAATGACCCAGGCTTTTACCACAGTTTCTGTCTGTCCTAGCACCACACCTCCTGCTTGTCCCTGGGGCAAGCCTGCCCTCCCCATCGCTGTTAGAACTTGGTCTCTGTCTGTCAGCCTCTTCCCTCCTTCGCAGCTCTGTCCCTAATTTCCTAAAACAAAAAACCAAACCCATTGCTTTCAAGTTGACTCCGACTCATAGCTTCCCTATAGGAGAGATTAGAACTGCTCCATAGGGTTTCCAAGGCTGTAATCTTTATAGAAGCAGACTGCCACGTCTTTCTCTTGTGGAGGGGCTGGTGGATTCCAACCACTGACCTTTCGGTTAGCAGCCGAGCACTTAACCACTGCACCACCAGGACTCCTTCCTAATTTCCCAAGGCCTTACTAACCTGCCTCCCCACAAATCAGTCGTCAAACCCTGACAGTCTCATCAACACAGATCACCCGTTTAGCTTTGCAGTGTGTACAGATAGGGAACTGATAGGGAGGGGGAGAGAGAATGCTATGTATGCTTGGCAAAGTATTTGTTTATAACAATTTCTGGCATCTGGAGCAATTTTTCCCTTTTATTAAATATATCTCTGCGTTCTGTAGCTGACTTTCAACCTGGCCTGAGCTTCTTGAGGGAAATTTTTCGATTTTTACCAAACAACAACACAGAGCTTCACATTTATGTTATAAAAGCCAGAAGTGTCGTCATAGACAACTTCCTTTGTTGGAGCAATTTTCAAAACAAACAAACAAACAGATGGCAGCATTATTCAGTACAGTAAACCACACCCTCCACTCCTTTAATAATATTATTGACAACAGCAGGGCAGAGTATGTAAGTCATATCCTAATGGAAAACATTGGCTCCGATGCAGCCTGTTGTGAAACACTCAGGCGTTGGGTTGCAGCACTGACAACAAGAGAAAAATTAAGAAACATTAGGCGGGGAAAGGAAGAAAAGATTCCAAATGGAGAAAGATGAAAAACAGAGAAGTTCAAGAGGCCTCATGCCAGGATGTGCTGAGTATTGCCAAGACTCTGGTCCTCTTAAAACAATATTCATCAATAATGGCAACTATTTATGGAGTATTCACATGCACCAGGCATTGTGGTAGGAGCTTTATATTCTATAGCTATCTAATCTTCTCAACAGCCTTATGAAATAGGAAATACTTCTCTCATTTTACAGATGAGAAAACCAAGGCTCAGAGAAGTAGAATGTTGCCCAAGTCACAAGGCCTTTAAGTGGCAAAGCTGGAATCTATATCTAGGTCACCTGTGGTCAAGAATCCTCCAATGTCTGTACTGCTCCCACTCCCTGCTGATTGGCCGTGGCAGTGAGATACTGCCCCTGCAGCCACCACTGATTGGATAAGACATGGACACCTGACACAAGGGCAGCCAATCCATGGGGTAGCCAGCAGTCTATGATTTGTATGGCTCAAAAATGTAATCTGGGTCAGTCTGATTTCTCTCTCATAACTTCCGTATCAGGAAAAATCACAGCCAGTTAGCTATGGAAGCTGAGCTGAAGGTACATGAAGTAGACCTGATACAATGGCAGCTATCCTGGGCCATGTGCAAACTGAAGTGAGGAGAACTACTACAGGCAGCAGAGAGAGGAAGGCAGAATACATGCAGAGAGAGAAGCAGAGCTATTGAGGGAAAGTGAGTGCAAAAATTAAAGAGACAGAGATAGAGAGACAATGAGAGACACAGCGAGGAAGACAGCAGAGACAGAGACACAAAGCCAAAGAGAATGAAGCCCAGAACGAGCCACCTTGGGTCCTGACAGTCTTATTTGGGTTCTGAGGAGTCTTGGCTGCACTATCCTTGAGATCCTTCTAAGTTTCTGGATCCTCACAACAATCCTTTCTAGCTGGGAGGGAATGGGCTTCTGATGCGCCCCAAAGGACTCTGACTCCAACAGTCTGATGCCAAAGGCATTCTTACTCCACCTGACTACATATACATCCTTCATTTATAATAATGGCAACAGCCACCATGTGCCCCATGTGACTCGCAAGCTGAGGTTTCCATAGACCGAGTTCCTTGTTTCTGTTGTTTCGATCAACCTTTGACTGCCACCATCCTTGAATAAAGATTGTGTCTTCGCCTCAGGGTGACTTCCCTACTCCTGCCTCTCCCTCTGGTGGCCTGTCTCCAGACCCCCTGCCACCATAGTTATGATAATCACCTTCTCAGGTCACTGGGCTGGAACTCAAGGGACAAGGAATCGGTGGTCAGACCTGAACATTGACTCCACTCTCATTCCTATAGGTCCAGAATTGATGACTCTCCTGTGCCAATACCCAGATATAGTTTCCGTGGAGTCTAAGGATTCATCTGGAAATACAATAAGTTAAAAGTAGAGGCAGTGTTGTCAAGAGATTAAGGCATGAGCAGACCCTAGCTTCTTGTCCGGATTCTCTTCCTAACTAGCTGCGTTACCTTGGGCAAGTAGATCAGCATCTCTGAATCTTGGATTACTTATCTATATAATGATGGGAGCAGTGGTGGTTCAGTGGTAGAATTATTGCCTTCTGTGCCGGAGACCCAGGTATAATTCACTGGCCAATGCACCTCAAGTACAGTCATCACTTGTCTGTCAGTGACGGCTTGCATGTTGCTAAGATGCTGGACAGGTTCAGCAGAGCTTCAAGACCAAGATAGACTAGGAAGAAATGTCTGGTGATCTACTTCTGAATATCAGCCCATGAAATTCTGTGGATCACAATGGTCTGATTTGCAACTGATCATGGAATGACACAGGACTGGGCAGCATTTAGTTCCTTGTGCATAGAATTGACAGTGGTTAGGGATGGGGGAGCCGACTTGACAGCAGCTAACAACACCTATATAATGAAGGGAAGGGTGGATGACATGAGCTGAAGCCCCTTCCAGGTGGACATTCTAAGGTCCAAATGTAAGTGCCATTCCATTTGATTAGCATTTAGAGAAGGGATCCTGTGTCCTTTCTGAAATTTGTGCTTTATCATCACACCTGTTCTGGCTGCAAGTATCGAAAAGCACCTAATAGCAGTGCTGACTAGATTGCAGAAAAAGAACTAAATTAGCAGAGAAGATATGAAAATGTGCAGACTGAAGGTTCAAGAAAAATGGAGTGGGTCTCATGTCTAAGAGACTTGCCTCACCAGCAGCTCCAGGAACTTGTGGGCAGCTGTGTTCACGGAAGAGGTGCAAGGGTGTGTGTTGCTGAATTGGCAAATTTTTAACCCATGTATCGCAGCAGGCCTTGCTTGCAGGCTTTATTTAGGTAAAACTCCCATTGAGCTTTAGCTCCCAGGGCCCAGTCTGACTCAGAGCTTCAGAATCTTGGCCTGCAGCGCGATGAGTCATGGTGATGAAATTTCAAGAGAAAAGGACATTTTTTAAATTAGCTTTGAGACAGTAACTGGCTGTGCTTTTGCTCTGTAAGTGCCTTGTCCAGGTTATTTGAGTTGATCTCCTTTTCAAGGGGGCCCTGAATGGTTCGGGGTAATGCTGCCTTTTTTTCAGCCTGCCCTCAGCCCTCAGAGTCCCATAACTCCAGGGCCTCTCTGTGCTTGCTCCTCTCAAGGAAGCAAGCCAAGGACTGGGGCACTGACCCTCAGGCCTGGTCTGACCTTCCTTCTTTTGCCTGTGATTTTGTGGTTCCAAGAGGAGGTGCAGTTCTCCGAGGAGCCCAAGACTAGGGCTGGGTTGGGCTGGGCTGGGTGGACACCCCAGGGCTAGGAGTTCCACCCCTGAAAACGGATTGAGTGTGAGGGCCTCCTCTTACCAAATCTTATAACTCCTCTGACTCTCTGCACAGGCCTACTTTGTGCCTTTTGACCAAGCCTCCTCCCAGGGCAGGAAATCAAAGCTGACACTGACTTTGCAGTTGGAATATTTCCATCAGGAATGAGATGTGGATGAACAATTTCTCCACTGTTCCCTCTACAATAGAGGGTGGTGTTGAAATCGGGCAGGCGAGGCTCAGTTTCCGTTTTTTACTTACCCTGATGGAGAGCTTGTTCTCTTCGATGTCTCCATCCCTCCTCAGGGACACGCTGTCTCATGGGTATAATTGGAATTCCCCCAACAAATCCAAATGGGGCAAAGAGCTACTCAGGTCTTCAGGGAACATGATTGGAGCTACAAGTAGGAACAATGGACACAGCTCAGCTAGCGAGATTTGAGAAGCTCCAAAAGGTCCAAATACATCACTCTTTTGCCAAGTCCTTCTTATCAACATACATATATTCATTTATTTAAAAAAAAAATTGACTGCATACCAACCATATGCCATCACTGTGCTAGGTACAGAGAATATTAACATGAATAAGATACAGTTGCTGCCCCTAAAGAATTCATAATTTAATAGCGGTCAACAATCAGTCATAATAGAAGATGATGTGTTATCATAGAGGCCTATACAAAATATTATGAGATAAAGAGAGAAGGAATGTGAAGTTAGGGATAGATCAGGCTCCAGGAAAAGGGTGAAGATGTTTATTAGTAGTTAAGAAAACAAAGAAAAAAAACAGGCACTTTTTTTGGTTTGTGTAAACAGTATGTTGAACAAGCATAACTCATGGCAGAATCAAAATGCAACTTTATTGTGACCCTTTATATCCTGGTTCTCTCTCACCCCTACTCTCTTACTGCTATGTCAGACCCATCATTGAAAAAGCCATGGGCTGGAGGAGAGATAAGGAAATAGGACAGCTTTGACTTGAGCCTGGCCTTTGGCCAAAGAAAGCATCCTTGGGTGGGCCAGAGGAGGATTCTCTTCTCAGGGGGCCATGTCATGGGTTCTTCCAGTGTCCACTCTGGGACCTCTGTCCTGCAGTTCCCTTAACCCTGAAGATGTGTCTCTGTTCCTGATGCCACTAGAGGTATTGGGAAGCAGCACATCTCCAGTCTTTCTGCCAAAATCCCCTCACTCCTCCAGGAGGCACCTTCAGGCAAGATCTAAGATGATCCAACTTCATCATGATTCTCTTTTTGGTGTCTCCTAAATCTTGTGCATGTATTATCCTGAAAAACTCTGGGGATGCAATCCAAACCCAACCAACAGCATTCTCCTGGCTCTTTTGCAAAGATAGCAAGTCATCCCTCTCTCATCTTTTACCTCTTGGGGCAGGAGTCAGACTCCAGTTATAGCCTGTTTTCCCTGGCATGACTCAGGCACTAGTCCTCTGTGTCTCCTTACTGCAAGGAAAATCTTTCAATGTTCTCCCATAGCACCTCCACCCCCTCCCTTAAGAGAGAGAGAGCAGGGACAGCTATGCTTGAAGGAATCCCTTTTCTCTCCACTCCACTCTCTGTGACCTTTTTCTCTATCCTTGATCCGAGTGAAAGTCTATGAGCACTTTCCTTTGAAAATCTGCATCTTGAGAGTGTGCTGTCACACTTGAATCTTGATATCTATTGTATTGGGATCTCAGTAGGATTAGTGGCAAGAAGAATCCTATTCTAATAGCCTGTTATGTCTCATTGTCATAACAGCCCGTTCTGGGAAGGATGTTCAACTGAGCTGTGTCCTGTTTGGAAGCAGAGGAACAGGACCTCTCAAAGGCCCTATTATTTCTAAGATGTAGCCTATAGGTCTCATCAGCTAACCTTCTGGGCTCCTTGCTCACATCCCAGACTTTACATGGAAGATTGTGTGGTGAGGTTGTGGCCTGGATTGCACACTGCTTGTGCTTCAGCACTTATGAAACCCTGGGTGCAAAGGCTGCTGGAGGCAGGGGAGGTGATGTAGAGCAGTAGTTAAGAGCACAGTCTTGGTTATTACACTAACTTGAGTTTGAAATCTGATATCACATTTGATTGGGTCCTGGGCAAGACACTTGCTTCATTTTTTCCATCATTCAAGCAGAAAGAACAGTGCACTTGAAAGGCTGCATGGAGGAATAAACGAGATATTATTTATAAATGGCCCACATAGAGAGAGTGCTTTGTAGGAATTTTTCAATGTAGCTGAGAACAGACAGATTTGAAGAGAACCCATGTTTCCTCAGAGGATTTCTGCATTTACAGATTACCGTCCCGCTCTGATAGCCCGTGGCCATAAACAGCCATCTACAGTAGTGGAGGGTCCCCACTCAGCATTCACACAGCATCAGCAGACATGGAGGTTGCCCCCACTGGAGAGGCCACTTCAGCTTCCTTGTTCTTGACCCACCCATGAGCACCTCTGGTGGGTTAAAAGATGCTCTTATGAGCCAAAGGAGAGAAACATAGCCTATGGCTCACCAACACATCACTAACCTCATGCCACCTCGATATAAATCCATTCCCAGGATCCCAACAGTAGGACTCTGAGCCCTGCGTAGGAGGTGAAAACTGAGTCACAGGTTGGTGAGTCACTGACATGAGACCACACAGTGAGTCAGGCAGAGAAGGCCTGAGGACAGAATTTTTAATCTGAATTCTTTAGATTGCCTCTTTCCAGAGAGCCATCCTCGAAGAAGAGAAGTCTCCAGGACAAAAGGGTGGGAAGACATGTCAAGGCAATAAACCCTTCATTGGAGAGTGAGGATGGACCTTGGCTTTTTGCACAGCTCACTTAGAACTTGGGGCTTTGTGTCACAGATTCTAATGGTGTTTTGTATCCCCGACCCCACTTAACTGATAACAAATTTATCCATCACCTCCGATCTGCTGGTTGCCCCCAGTGATTCGTCACTTCTCACGTTCTCTAGCAACTGCTTGTGCTTCAGTGTTTATGAAACCCTGGTTGTAGGGACTGTCAGGGGCAGGGGAAGTGATGTAGAGCACAGGCTTGGCTATTCACAAACCTAGATTTGAAACCCAGCATCACATTTGATGGGCTCCTGGGCAAGCCACTTGCTTCATTTTTTTCTATCATTCAAACAGAAAGAATAGGGTTCTTTCAAGGGTTGCACTGAGGAATAAATGAGATGTTTTTCATAAATTGCCTACAAACACAGTAACAACACTTTAAATAAATGTTACATTGTTCATTAAGAATTTGTGTTTCCATTAATACTTTCTCTTTGTCACAATTTTGCTAATTGTTTACAAAGTTAAAGAACTCTTTATTGGGTGCAAAAAACAAAAAATTAAATTTTTGCCAATATGACAAAGAATCAAACAGGAGCAAGGATCTAAACCACCTACAGCACACAAACTCCTTGAGAGGAGGACCAGATTTAGTCCCTTTTGTATCTTCAGGGCCTGGCACAAGGCGATTGGTAAGTGGTTATACATAAATAAAAGACTGAATGGTGCGTATTTCCATACTAAACATCGTTGGAGTTTGTGTCATGCATATTTGGGCATATTCTTTCATCAGGCAAGAAACTAATGCATGCACAGTTCTACACCAGACATTATGTGAGACACAAAGTAAGACATAGGCGTCCACACACAAAATACTAGAGAATCATAATGTAACAACAGAAAAACCAGTTGCAGTCCAGTCAAGTCAATTCCAACTCATAGCGACCCTACATGTGTCAGAGTAGAATTGTGCTCATAAGATTTTCAATGGCTGATATTTTGGAAGTAGGTTGCCAAGCCTTTCTTCCAAGGTGCCTCTGGGTGGACTTGAACTGCCAAGCTTTTGGTTAGCAGCTGAACATGTTAACATTTGCACCAAATAACAAGCACACACTAAAGGGCTGAGGGAATTCAAGGCCATCAAGTGACCAGAAGTCTTAGGATAATCCTGAAAAATGTTTTTGAGGCAAGACTGGGACCTGGGACTTGAGAAAACTGGTGGTTCTATCTACAGCCAAGATGAGGTTGGACATCAGCAAAAAGGAACAGCACTGTCAGAAGCCTACAGGCAGAAGCATGCTGGACATATACAGAGACCAGCAAGGAGACTGGCTGTGCCAGCCTGAGCTGGGAGTTTGTGAGAGATGTTTGTTGTTGTTGTTAGGTGTTGCTGAGTCCATTCTGACTCATAGTGACCTTATATATAACAGAAGGAAACTTTGCTCGGCCCTGTGCCATCCTCACAATAATAATATGTTTGAGCCCATTGTTGCAGCCACTGACTGTGTCTATCCATCTCATTGAGTGTCTTCCTCTTTTTCACTGACCCTCTGCTTTACCAAGCATGATGTCCTTCTTGAGGGAGAGATGATGTTAATAATAAAAACAAAATAAACCCTTGTTGTTGTTGTTAGGTGCTGTCGGGTCGGTTCTGACTCTTAGAAACCCAATGTACAACAGAAGGAAATAGTGCCCAGTCCTCCACCATCCTCATGATCATTGTTATGTTTGAGCTCATTCTTGCAGCCACTGTGTCAATTCATCTCAGTGAGGGTCTTCTCTTTTTTGCTGACCCTCTACTTTACCAAGCATGTTGTCCTTCTCCAGGGACTGATCCCCCGATAACATGTCCAAAGTACGTGAGACGAAGTCTCACCATCTTGCTTCTAAGGAGCATTCTGGTTGTACTTCTTCCAAGATAGATTTGCTCATTCTTTTGGCAGTCCATGGTATATTCAATATTCTTCACCAACACCATAAGTCAAAGGTGTCACTTCTTCTTCTGTCTTCTTTATTTGTTGCCTAGCTTTCGCACGTAGATGGGGTGATTGAAAACACCATGGCTTGGGTCAGGCGCACCTTAGACAGAAAAAAAGTTCACTCATCAGAGATAGTTTCTTCCTGATCTGTGCTGATTCCGTATGGTCTTCTTCATCAGTTGGACACTATCTGGGAGAGGAGTAAGCTTACTTTGCCTCTCTCTGGGCCTGTGAGGGACAAGACATGGGGTAGGTGAGATTCTGTTGATCACTTATGAGCTTTGATTCCTGTATCCATAAAATAAGAGGGCTGACCAGAGCTGATGCTCTCGCACTTAAGTGTGCAAAGGAATCCCAGGAGAGCTTGCCTAAAATGCCGATTCCTGGGCTCCATCGCTAGACACAGATTCCCAGACCTGGGACACACTTTACAAGCACCACCAGGTGATTCTGATACATTTTCCTAAAGATATCACTATAGGAAATGCAGGCCTACAGCAGAGTTCCACAAACTCTTTTGAATATGAGGATGCTCCTTTTCTTAAATAAAAAAAAATTTTTTTTAACTACCTTCATATAATCGTAGATGGATTTTTATGTTAGTTGTTTGAGAAAATACATAACAACTAAAAACTACCCTGAGTTCAGTAACATTTTGAGGTATGTTTGTAGTTTATTAATCTCAACGGGGGTACGTATGTTCGAAAAATAGCATCGTGTGAGTTTTGAGACCGTGCTATTTATTCAGAATCTAGACAATGTTTGGAATCCTCTGGATTAATATAAACCCATCAGCTCCCAGTCCTGTTACTCACAAATGGAAACCACTGATCTAGGCTATCTGTAAATTCCCTCCTGAAAACAAATAATCATGAATGTAGCCAGAAGCCTTATGGCTGCTTAGCTAAACTGGTGCTTTTTGCCTGTGTTTGAAATCTCAGAGTATCCTGGCTGAACCAGACTGTGCTTCTGACCAAAAAAAGGCATCAGGGATTTTCCCCCTTCCCCATACATCTATTTTTATCCACTGATTTGCAAGAGGGCTGGGGAGTCTAATTGGAGAGAAAAAACAAAACAAACAAAAATTTGAATCCTGTTGTGGAGTTTAAATATATACAGACTATCAGATAAAAGCCAATTTTGCCAAGAGGAACTATGGATTCTCCTGAAATAGAATTATCCATTAGAGAAACAGGGGTCTGATGACTGGGCAGGGTAGGGGGAGCTGTGTTTCCAGACACAATGTGTTAGTTGATATTAGACCGTGTCCTGCCCCAGTTGCATGCCCACATGGAAAGGGAATATGTGTGTGAACTTAAAGAGGTCTCTTACTAAGCTCACCAACACCACGTGGCTGAAGCTGTGAACTCCTGGCTGAGGGTCACATATAAGCAGCTTTCTCATTCTCTCTTCATGAGGCTGGTGGTAGCATCCAGCCTTAGGCAGTAGCTGCAGTGTTTGGCAAGAAACCATCAGCACAGATTCTTGGACACATGTAAGCATCCTGGGGCTTCTCAGAAAGGCTCAGGAGGGGTTTCTGTGAAGTAAGTGGGGCTCAGTTTCCTGGAGATTTGGTACTATATGTAAATTGCCTTTGTGATGCTATCATATGGAGGCTTGGGGTGTTTGGATCATAGAAATACAAGGTCAGGAACAATGTTTATCAGGTAAGTATTCATTGGCTGTTGCTTTGTTCTTTAGGTTTCTTTTGGTTTAATGGTTGTTTGCTATGGCGATAACTGGTCTTAAAAACAAAAGCCTAGTCCCCACCTCAGACATGGAGCCATCCACAAGGGACATCTCTCTTTGTCACTCAATCTCAGGGTGATACGAAGTGAATCCAAGTGAATCTCCCTTCCACAGTGCCTCTGCCCTCTGTAGGTGGCTTCTGGTTTCCTGGGTAATGGCTGGTGTTTAGCTTCAGATTTGCAGCAGAGTCCCTGAGGACTGACTAAATAGATTCCACTGGACTCCTTCTTGCTCTACCAACTGAGGTCCACCCAGGTTTTGCTGAGGGCAGCTGCAAAATATGTGGTGTGGCTGCATAGAATATTCTTAAGCTTCTGCCCCCGAGATAACAGGGAGGCAGTGCAGAATTGTTGAAATAATGCACATTTTGGAACATGAAAGATGTGGCCTTGAATCTCAACTCTGTCACTGACAAGCTGTACAGCCTTGCACAAATCACTTAACCTTGATGAGCCTCAGTTTTATAATCTATAAACTGGACTTGATAACCACACAGGGTTGTAAGAATTAGCAATTGTGTAGATATAGTACCCAGCACACATTCGTTGCTTGAGCAATGTATCTGGTACACAAGAACCTCATGTGTGTCAGAGTAGAACTGTGCTCCATAGGGTTTTCAATGGCTGATTTTTCACCAGACCTTTCTTCCAAGGCACTTCTAGGTGAACTTGAATGTCCAACCTTTGTTAGCAGCCAAGTTCTTTAACCATTTGCACCACCCAGGGATGATACCAAGGAGGGAAGCTTATTTCAGAACCTGCATTATGAGGCTGTGTTTGCCCTCTCTTCATTCACAGTAAATGTGCCCAGCACCATCCTTGGTACATGGTTATAAAGATGAATGAAATCACCTGCCCCCTCTTCCAAGAACTCAGTCCAGTGACTGTCCAGTCTCCTCCCAGTGGAACAGATCTTGTTGCACTCTTTCTGCCTTCTGGATGCCTGTGACTCTGGTTATGCTGGGAATGAAAGTAAGACGGTAAGACGGCCACAGAACATAGCAGCAGACTGGTGCAATGCTGGAAAACCGTCAGCAGGATGTGAAAACAAGATCTTGTGGCAAGTATTCTTGGAACATTCTTCCCCTGTTCTAGGGTGAGGAGAAGGAGCTCTCACCCCCAGATTGTGAGGGTGGAGAAATCTGCTCTTCATTAGCGGGACACTGTGTACAAAGGGACCAGCACTTCCAGGCAGCCCAGTGGCTACAACTCAGGCACTGGGAGGCCGAGGCCAGCTCTTCCCAATGCTCAGAACTGGGCTCCAGTTACTGAAGGGAGCTGGTAATTGTCAACAGAAACTATTAGGTCTTTCTACTTTTGTATTCCTGTCAAAGGCATGTTTCTCATTATATTCTTCATAACTAGGCAGGAAGCAATCCTCCCCATCATGGCTACCATTTATTGAGGAACTATTCTTCCAGAGGAGCCCTGGTGGCATAGTGGTTAAAAGCTAGGCTGCTAACTGAAAGGTCGGCAGTTCGAATCCACCATCTTCTCCTTGGAAACCTGATGGGGCAGTTCTACTCTGTCCTATGGGGTTGCTATGAGTTGGAATTGACTAGACGGCAACATGTTTTCTTCCAGACAGTAAGCTAAATGGCTATTTTTCTCACTGCAGCAGTAAAGGTATAACCAGGCAAAGAGAAACCTCTCTAAATATTTAAAACAGAGCGAATCTTATACCAGAAAATGCCTCACAAAAGATGAAAGAGGGAAGAAGCCAAAAAGAAGGTATGAGGCAACCCAGAGAATAACCAGAGCAGGAAGCTGAAAGTTTCTTAGGGTGACAGGAGAAAGGGAGGAGATGGTGTTCCCTGAGGAGAGCTGCTGGGCTCACTTGACAAAACTAGAACCATGGTGGGCATGCCTTCAGGAGGGTGTGGCCAGAGAAAAACAGCTATTGCTGGAGATTTCACCAGAGGAAGAGGGATACCCCAGCTTCTTCCTTCCTCCTACCCTCCAATGTCCCACCAATGCCTCCCATTGAGCACACCCAGAGGTAAGCTAGTTGATATGCCACCTGGAAAATGCAGCCTGCAGCCCATGACATTCAGAGCAAAGCACGGAATAGCTCTGAGGGTAAATACCCAGGGATGGGAGCATTCACATTATCTTATTTAGTCCACACACAGGCAAACCCACTCTCAGGTAGGAAGCTTAGGGTTAAAAAACAAAAAACAGAAACAAAAAATGGCCCACAAACACTTTAAGCTATTTTGACATCCTACCTAACCTAAGTCCTTCCTGAGATTTAAACTCTCAAATCTGTTTCTCTCCTGATGGGAGAACTGGGTAAGCTCTAATGAAAGTTAACCAGATCTATCTTTGAAGTAAAACAAAGCCTTTTAATTTAATTTTGAAAAGCCACAATTAATGGGAACCACATTAGTTGCAAAGAGTCAACAACTAAATGAAGACAGCCCGCAGCCTGGTGGAGATTGACAGCTTGGCCGCCTTGGAGAAAGAGTGTGGGGCCTCCAGGGAATGCAGCATGGCTTGGTAGTGTGCAGGGAACACCTTTAGGGTCAGGTCTGTATCTAGTTAAGGCTGGCTGAGTTCTCGCTAAGTCATGTGAGCACTTCTGCTGGAGTCCCTGCCTTGTAACATTGCTCTAGACTTTCCAGATCTGTGTCAGACATCCTTGAAGGAGCCTTCAGGGAAGGATATACCATGCCACCAAGAGCCCCTTTCTCCAGAAAACCTTCTCTGACCTCCAGGTCAGATAATTTGATGCCCCTCTTCACTATCCCCTCAGCATTCTATGCCTGCCCCCATCATGGAGTTGGCTACTCTGTGTATTCATGCTTTGTAATTGTTTGTTTTCTCATTTATCTGCTCCGGTGGATTGTGAACTCCTCCAGGGTAAGAACTGAAGCCCTGTATGTTCCCTGTGCTTAGCGCAGCACTGAACACGTGGTAGAGGTGCAATAGAAATTTGAGGAATGAATGAGTGGAGGGACATATAGGAACCCAGGGTATTCTTAACAGCATGGTGTAGTGGAAAGAATGTACAGTCAGATGTCTTTTAACATATGATGCAACATGTATTGAATACAAAATGTATTAAATATGGTGCATAATGGTTAAGAACAAGGGCTTAGAGTCAGATTGCCTGGTTTTAAAATTCTGGTTATTTTTTAAAATTCTCATCTCTAAAACAGGCGTGATAGTAGGACCTGTGTCACAGAGTGCCTGGCACATGGTCGGCACTCAATAAATGTTAAATATCAACATTCTGATGGACCAAGCATTGTCCTAAGTGTTTTACATACATTATCTCATTTGCTCTCCACAATAGTCTTGTGAAATATTGTTATTATCCCCATTGTACAGATGAGGAAATTAAGTCTCAGTGAGGTTATATAACTTCCAAAGGATTAGCAAAGAGAGTTTTTGGTAGAGTTCATGGCTCTTAGTCATTAGGCTAAACTATCTCCTCTTTATCCTTGAAGGTAGATTTGATTTTTATAAATGGCCAGAGTTATTTTTGTTCAATCATAATAACAGAAATAATAATAATCTCTTACCATTATGTAGGACTTTACAGTTTACAAAGTGCTGTCTCACTTGAGCCCCTCAATAAAAGGATATAATGTGTACTTGTTTATTGTTTGAGAATATTCAATTCTTCTGTAAAAGAAAAGAAAGCAAATGAGATGAAATTCATAAGATATGTTAAAAAAAAACAACAACAACAATTTGTGTGTATTTAACATAGAAAGAAATGGAAGGACCAAGAGATACCTAATATTTATAAGGCACTAAATATTCATGAAAGAGCCCTGGTGGCACAATGGTTAAGTGCTCAGCTGCTAACTGAAAGGTTCAAACCCACCAGCTGCTCTGTAGGAGAAAAGACTTGGCGATCTTCTTCCATAAAAGTACAGCCTACTGGAAACATAACAACCAAAGCAGAAATAATGAGAAAGTTGACACACTGTGAAAAATGTAACCAATGTCACTGAACAAATTGTGTAGAAATTGTTAAATGGGAACCTAATTTGCTGTGTAAACTTTTACCAAAAACAGAATAAAATATTTTAATTAAAAAAAAAAAAGATTACAGCCTAGGAAACCCTATGGGAAGTTCTACTCTGTCCTGTAGGGTTGCTATGAGTTGGAATCGACTTGACAGCACACAACAACAACAAATATTCATGAGGCACTTGTGTACTAAATATAAATGACATATAAATATGCATGAAATATATGAGGCACTAAATATTCTAGATGCACTAAATATACACAAGTAATAAATATTCATGAAGCCTTAATTGATGAGCTATTCTGGCTCCATATGTCTTTTGCCCAAGAAACACAAATGAAACCCATGGCTGTTCAGCAGGCTAACTGGCAATCTACAGCTATTGTGCCAGGTATACTTGTCTCTGTGTTTCTCCAATAGAGCAAGCGTGTGTTCTTGGCCAGGGCACTTTCCATCTGTGGGCACCTTTGTTCCAACCTCAGCTCTGATTCTGTAACCAAACCATCAGCGGGGAAGCCTGGTGTGGCAGAGAGAGAGAGACAAGACATATCAACATTGCACATTCCAGGATGCAAGTAGTGTGGTCCAGCTACCCGGTCTCACCTTATCTTAGTGTGTTAGTATGCCTCATATCTTTTGTCCTTTGCTTCTCACTATGTGTTTTAAGTTGATTTTATTATTCATGTGATTTGAGCATTGAAATTTTGTTTGCGAGCCATTCAGTTCCGTGACCCCGGGCTAATTTTTCTGGTAGTGTCTTTGGAGGCTACCACATTATCAAGTTAATTTTCCACTTGACAAATGATGGGATGTAGGTAAGGACCATGATCCCCTCTTTATAGATAAGGAAATTAAGAAATCTAGAGGGTATGTGACTTGTCCAAGGTCATACAGCTATTAAAGGGATTAACTGGGATTCACACACAGGTTTTCCAACTCCAAGATCTTGTTCTTTTTATTCTAAACAGCATCCTCATGCTAAAAATTATCATGGGGCACTACAAAATAACGAGTTGTACTTTTCTTGTGTGGCTTTAAAGAAAGGAGCTCTGGTGGCACAGTGGTTAAAGTGCTCAACTGCTAACCAAAAGGTTGATGGTTCAAACCCTCCAGCTGCCCCGTGGGAGAAAGATATGGCAGTCTGTTTCCATAAAGATTTACAGCCTTGGAAACCCTATGGTGTAGTTCTACTCTATCCTATAAGGTCTCTATGAGTTGGAATTGACTGGATGGCAGTGGGTTTGGTTTTGGCTTTTGGCTTTAAAGACAGTTTGCAAAGAGGAATTCCAAGGCTGTTCCAAGCAGAGTTTTACTGTCTAGGTAGAACAACATACCACTCTTGCAAAGGACTTATTTTGATGGGGCCTCACTCATTCAGCATGGCCATGTTGGGAAAATCCTTAAAAGGACCCTCTTTTTCAGGATACATTCACCCCTCATCTGTTCCTCATTGATTCAGAAAGCACAGGCTCCTCATGGGCAAGGCCTCCAGTCAACAGACATGTGAATGCTCTGTCATTGTTAGGAACTAAGTCCATAAAAAGGAGAGGCTTGAGCCTGAAAGGGTTCAGTTGTCTTCACATCCTTCCCAAAGCTGGATTCCTTTCCAGACAATATCAGCCTTGGAAATTTGGCCCGTGTGTTTGCTTTGGCTCTTTTAACTGTTGACTTTTGGATCAACTCTAGGTTGGCATGGGTTTACAACTTGCTTTCCCCGAATTAATAGTTAACTTGAATAAGCACTTTCTGATCTTCCTTCCATTCCCTTCCTTGCTGTCTTTGAAAGCATGTGCAAATAAATGTTGCCGGCCAGAAGGATTTCGGGCTGTCACCAAGGACTTGCTGGGCAGGGAAGGCTTTCTAGTGAGGACAAGACCAACACTTTTATTTCATTTGTGTCAAATCACAAGCTCTTGTGGGAAGCATCAGTTTTCTCAGATGAGAAAAATTAAGATGCCTCAATGGAACCTTGTAAATAATTTTCAGAAGTCATTAGACCCCAAAATTTTTTTTTTTTTTATATTTTATTGTACTTCAGGTGAAGGCTTACAGAACAGATAGTTTCTCATGTAACAGTAACACACATGCTGTTTTATGACATTGGTTAACAACCCCACAACATTTTAACCCTCTAAATTCTCAACTTTTTTTTTTTTTTTTTTTTTGTGAAAATACACATAGCCAAAGATACGCCATTTCAAAAATTTTTTTTACATACACATTTAAGTGACATTGACTATGCTCTTCTAATTATGCTGTTATTCTCACTTAAGATGAAGGCTTACAGGACAAAATAGTCTCCCATTTGACAGTTACTACAAATGTTGCCCTATGACAATGGTTAACAATCTCACAACACATCAACAATATCCTTACTCTACTTTGTGTTCCCTATCATCAGCTTCCTACTCCCCTTCTGCCTTCTGGGCCTTGTCACTGGACTCCTGTACCTCGTTACTCTCATGGTTTTACTGGGCTGTCCACTCGCAGGCTGATCAGTGAACCTCGAAGGTAACTTTACCACTGAGCTAAAAGGGTGTCTGGGGGCCATACTCTTGGGGTTTCTCCAGTCTCCTTTAGGCCAGTAAATCTGGTCTTTTTGTGTGTGTGTGTGTGAGTTAGAATTATGCTCTACATCCTTCTCCAGCTCTGTCCAGAACCTTCTGTTGTGATCCTGGTCAGAGCAGTCAGCAGTGGTAGCCGGGTACCATCTAGCTGTACTGGACTCAGTCCGGTGAAGTAGACCCCAAAATTTATAATTTTTCTACAAGTTTACACTGGTCTGCTTATTCCATCCTACCCATCTTAATGTCTTCAATTTTTCACCAAATCACTAGCTTAGCAAAACACCACAATGGTGGCACAGTGGGTAAAGTGATCGACTGCTAACCGAAAGGTTGGCAGTTCAAAACCACCAGCTGCTCCATGGGAGAAAGATGTGGCAGTCTGCTTCCATAGAGATTTACAGCCTTGGAAACCCTACGGGGCTGATGTGAGTCGGAACTGACTCAACGGCAGTGGGTATAGTTATTAACATGAAAGATGACCACAATATAATCCTGTATTTTTTAAAATTGTGTTTGTGTGCATGTACGTTTGTGTGTGTATACATGCACATACAGACAACAGGAAAAACTTCTAGAAGGAGGGAAAAAAATGGTTAAACATACTTATGGAGGAATTATATGTAAGTTTTATTTGATTTTTTAAATAACTTTCCGTATTGCCTAAATTCTTATAATCAGCTTTCATTACTTTTTCTGTTTTTTAAAAAGTTACTCCATTTCCATTTTTAATAGAAATAACAGTATTTGACATGGTCTTTACTGTTACCAAGGAGCTAAATAATCTCAGCTGAGCTTCATAACATTCCTGGGAAGTCAGTGGCTCAGAGAGACTGTTCTGTGCAAGGTTACATTGCTACCAAATGGCAAATTTGAGAGTCAAAAAACAGATATTGTTGACATCAAAGCCCACGTACTTTCCACTCTTCCCTAGCTTCTCCCTGTAAGTACTTTCATTATCCTGGGCCCAGTTTCAATCAACAACCACTCTGTAACATGATGCTTCAGATGGTGCAAGGATGAAAATCCCACCTTCCAGAAACTCACAATCCAAAGCAGGGCTTCTCAACCCCAGCTGCTAATTATATTCACCTGGGGAGACTTAAAAAAAAAAAATTCCTATGCCCAGGCCACACCTCTGACTACTCTTTAAAGATCCCCAGATGATTCCAATGTGCAGCCAAGGTTGAGAACAACTGATCTACCCAGGAGATGGCACATCCATAAATGCACAGACCCTATGAGCGGCAATACATACTCAATGTGACAACTCACTGCCTCATTTCTGGTAATTGCTTCCTGACATTTTATAGGCCCTGGGCATACGGATCTGTTTGCAAGAATGTTGTGAGAATTTACAACCATAAACAGCTTTTAGTTTCCATCCTTGAAGTCAGCTGGAAACAACTTTTTTCCCTCTTACTGCATGTGTAGTTAAGTAGTACAGAATAGCAAGAACTCTAGATGTGGCATTGTGAAGACTTGGGGCCTGCCACTGACTCAGGCTATAAGAAAATGTAGTCTGAGGCAAGTCACTTCCCTTCTCTGGCTTTCTGTTTCTTCCTCTGTAAAATAAAATGGTCTAATTACATGCTGGGGGCAGTGGTGGTTCAATGGTAGAATTCTCAACTTCTATGGGAGAGACGTGGGTTACATTTCCAGCCAACGCACCTCATGCTCAGCCACCACTCATCTGTCAGTGGAGGCTTGCATGTTGCTATGATGCTGAACAGGTTTCAGAGGCACTTCCAGACTAAGATGAACTAGCAGGAAAGGCCTAGTGATCTACTTCTGAAAAACCAGTCAATGAAAACCAAATGTATCACAACAGTCCAATCTGCAAATGATCTTGGAGATGGCGCAGGACCAGGCAGTGTATCATTCCATTGTGCACTGAGTTGTCATGAGTCAGGGGCAGACTCAAGGTCAGCCAACAACAACAACAACAACAACAACACTACCTGTAAGGAGCTCTCCTGGTGCAATGGTTAAGCACTCGGCTGCTAACTAAAAGGTTGGTTGTTTGAACCCACCAGTGGCTCTGTGGGAGAAAAGACCTGGCCATCTGCTCTCATAAAGATTATAGCCTTGGAAACCCTATGGGACAGTTCTACTCTGTCCTATAGGGTTTCTATGAGTTGGAATCAACTCGATGGCACACAATGCGTGCACACACACACACACGCACACACACACACACATGCTGCACCTACATAAATAATCAGCCAAATGTAATGAGACTAGTCTTGTTTTATGATCAAGAATAAATTTTCTTTGAGATTGTTTTTGATCAAAAGAGGGGTGACTATAGAGAAAAATTTTGTGTTTCAATGGAAAGCTGTAGTACAGCCTTCTGGGTTATCAGATTGTAATCTTGTTAATTGTTTTGAGCTAGTTTATCTCTTTGTAAATTGCAGGAAGCTGATGGTATGCAAACGCTGTCTTATCTGATAGAGATTGATTGACTTCTTACCCCCTGGTAGAAAAACACGTTTTGGTACCTACCAGCAAATTGGATTGGATCCTTTTACCTTGCCCAGATTGTTAATTCTAACCAAATTTTTAATTCTTCCAGTTTCCTTCAATATCTGGCTACAATCTTCCAAACTAACTTTACCAATTTTCCTCCCACCCACCTGATGGCATCACTGAGAGCTTTAACCTGAATGTCCACATACCTATCGGAACTTGAGGTTGCCTTGCAGTTGACCCTTTTCCCCAAGATCTGAAGAAACCTTAGGGCTGAAGCTCGAAGACTTGATACAAACCTTAAAGTTCTCACCTCCACAGCAGACCATGGCTGGGCTGGAATTCTCCCTGGACCAGCCACTGTCTGGACCACTAAGAAAGTCTGACAAAATGCTTGGGTCATGCATACCCTAATATGAGAAGTAACCAAGACTATGGACAACATCACCAAGAACATTGACATCCTAGCTTGAGAGCTTCAAGAAACTCAGTGAGCGGTGGTGCTGCATAACCGGATGATTTTCCTCCCTGCCCACTTGGAATCCACTAGACTGGTTATCCTCAGGGTTTAACTCCTGGTGTTTTACTTTAATACAACCCTTCCTATTGGTATTTCTGTTTTAATGTTAGGCACCCCTTTTTTATGATGCCTAATCTCTAGGGCCTAAAACGACTGACCTTTGCCACCACCTCTCAACAGATGGTTCAACTGGTTTTGCAGGAACAATGTCAACAAAATTCTTCAAGAGCCTATTTCTTAGACCCTGCTTCACTCCATTCCAAGAGTTTATGATCACCTCCAAGTTGTTCAGTGACAAGTGATATTCATTCATCTTGAACAAAAGGGCAGATTGACAATGTTGAATTTTACCTGAGCCCTGTGCTCCTAGAAAACAGAGATGGTTAAGAAATTCCCTCACCCTTTTGTTCTTCTAAATCCCCCTACTCTTTTGTGTTCCAAGAAACAGCTAATCTCAAAGACAGCCAACCCTGCTCTCCCATAGTCCAAGCTAAGACCTGTCTCTATCTTTCCTCTTGGCTTCCAAAAGACTGTAGATGATGCCCTTGTTTAGCTGTCTCTATTAAAATCCCAGGACTGTTCCTTGTCTTATAGATATTCCTCATTAATGAACAGGCTGCCTATTGCAAGAGCCCAAATAAAACCATCTCCTTATTTGACAGGTGCATTTTATCTCTCGCATTCTCCAATAAAAAAATACACAAAACTATGGAGGGCTTCTTTCTTGCCTTTGGAACAGTTGTGTGAGGATGTGATGTCTGGTACAGCAACAGTCATCTTCAACCATGAGGAACAAGCCTGAGGATAACAGTCAACATGAGGATGGCACAGGGAGATGTGGAAGCGCCTGGGTTCTTGACGTTTTATGCTGCTCAGCACCAACTCTCTACTCTCCCTTACCTCCAGACTTCTTATTATGGGAGATCATATGTAACCTTATGCTTTAAGTCACTTTCAGTTGGGGCGTTCTGCTTTGAAGCTCAAAACACGCTACACCCTAATACGATGTTGGTAGGTTTCCAGAGTGTGATGGTTAACGTTGTGTATGTATCAACTTGGCTGGGCCATCATTCTCAGTGGTTTGGTAGTTGTGTTAATGATGTAGTTTGGCAGTTATGTAATGTAATTTGATAGTTATATAATGATGTAGTTATCTTCCATTTTGTGATATAATGTAATCACCTCCATGATGTGAGCTGATGTGATCAATGAGTTTTAAGGGGAGTTTCCTCAGGGGTGTGGCCTGTATCCAATGTATATGGACATTCTGACAAAGCTAGCTGGCTTTTCTTTTTTTTAATTTTTTTTATTATTGTGCTTTCAGTGTAAGTTTACAGCTAAAGTTAATTTCTCATACAAAAATTTATACACATATTGTTATGTGACATTAGTTGCAATCCCTACAATGTGACAGCACACTCCCTCTTTCCACCCCAGGTTTCTTGTGTCCATTCAACCAGTTCCTGTCCCTTCCTGCCTTCTCATTCTGCCTCCGGACAGGAGCCGCCCATTTGGTCATGTATATCTGATTGAACTAAGAAGCATACTCTTTACGAGTATTATTTTATGTTTTATAGTCCAGTCTAATCTTTGTATCTTTGTCTGAAGAGTGAGCTTCAGGAATGGTTTTAGTTCTGGGTTAACAGAGCATCCACGGGCCATAGTTTTGGAAGTTCCTCCAGTCTCTGTCAGACCATTAAGTCTGGTCTTTTTACATGAATTTGAGTTCTGCTCCGCGCTTTTCTCCCCTGTCAGGGTGGACACTGGTAGTAGCTGGGCACAATCTAGTTCTTTTGGTCTCAGGCTGATGGAGTCTCTGGTTTATGTGGACCTTTAGTCTCTGGACTAATATTTTCCTTGTGTCTTTGGTGTTCTTCATTTTCCTTTGCTCCAAGTGGGTTGGGACCAATTGATGCATCTTAGATGGCCCCTTGAAAGCTTTTAAGACCGCAGATGCCACACACCAAAGTGGGATGCAGAACATTTTCTTAATAAACTTTGTTATGTCAATTGACCCAGATGTTCTCTGAAACTATGGTTCCCAGACCCCAGCCCCAGCTACTCTGTCCCTCAAAGTGTTATTTATATTAAGGAAACTTATCTTTTGCTTTGGTCCAGTTGTGCTGACTTACCCTGTATTGTGTGTTGACCTTCCCTTTACCTATGATGATTCTTATCTACTATCTAGTTAGTGAATTCTCCTATCCCCCCACCCTCATAACCATCAAAGAATGCTTTCTTCTGTGTTTAAACCTTTTCCTGAGTTCTTATAATAGTGGTCTCATACAATATTTGTACTTTTGCAACTGACTAATTTCACTCAGATTCATCCATGTTGTGAGATGTTTTGTGGATTCATCGTTATTCTCTATCATTGCATAATATTCCATTGTGTGTATGTACCATAATTTGTTTATCCATTTGTCTGTTGATGGGTACCTAGGTTGTTTCCACCTTTTTGCTACTGTGATCAGTGCTGTAATGAACATGAGTGTGCATATATCTAGTCATGTGACGGCTCTTACTTCTCTAGGATATGTTCCAAGGAGTAGGATTGCTGGATTGTATGGTACTTCTATTTCTAGCTGTTTAAGGAAGTGCCAAATCATTTTCCAAAGTGGTTGTATCATTTTACACTCCCACCAGCAGTGTGTAAGTGTCCCAGTCTCTCTACAACCTCTCCAACATTTATTATTTTGTGTTTTTTGGATTAGTGCCAGCCTTGTTGGGGTGACATGGTATCTCACTGTAGTTTTGATTTGCATTTCTCTAATAGCTAAATTATCGTGAGCATTTCCTCATATATCTATTAACCACCTGAATGTCTTCTTTGGTGAAATGTCTGTCTGTATCCTTTGCCAATTTTTCAAATATTTGTCTTTTTGTTGTTGAGGTGTTGCAGTAGCTTGTAGGTTTTAGAGATTAGACCCTTATCAGATATGTAACTTGCTGGCTTTTGCTTGCTCTGGATCCTGCATTGGGCTTATCATCATCTGACCTCCAGTTCTCAGGACTTGAGGCAGCAGCCTGCTGTCTTACCCGCTGGTCTTGGGTCAGGAGAAGCTACATGGGTCAGGAGAAGCCTCCAGACTGATGCCTGACCCACGGACTTGGGACTTGACAGCCTCTACAACCACATGAGCCATTTCCTTGAGATAAATCTCTCTCTCTATGTGTGTATATATATATATATATATATATATATATATATATACACAGTAGTTAAGAGCTATGTCTGCTAACAGAAAGGTTGGCAGTTCGAATCTACCAGCTGCTCCTTGGAAATCCTATGGGGTGGTTCTACTCTGTCCTATAGGGTCGCTATGAGTTGGAATCAACTCCACAGCAACAGGTTACATATATATACATACATATATATATAATATATATATATACACTTCCAGGATTTTGCTTCTGTAGAGAACTCAGTCTAAGACACAGAGTAAAGAAAACTTGTACCCTATTGTTTGTGCCTGGGAAGGTGGAAGACCTCCGAGAAGAAAATTATTGCCTGGTATGCGTAGGCAGGGCTTTAGAGAGCCTCATTTCCTGTGTTGTCATGTGGCACTGAAATCCTAGAATCATTTCTGAGAGGCCAAGACTGACAAAGATGTAGTGAAGAGACCCATGGTCCCAAAAGGGGCTTTCAAATATGAGTGAAGAACTATTCATATGCAATCTGTGTGGGCAGACGATTGAGGATCCAATAGGCACATAACCTCATGGATCAAATTGACTTCCCCACCTCCACCTGGCACTTAGAAGCATCTCCAGGGAAAAGTAGGCGTCCTCTAATGGAATAAGATTAACTTTCTGGCACTGGATAGAATGATAGGCTGAAATAGAAATTATATACAGTTACAGAAAAATAAAGTTATTTTGTGGATTACTTGAATCCAGTATAAATGTGTAGGTTGCTACCCTTCAAATGGATGCAAAAACAAAAGCCCACACAACCCAAAATATTTACACTGTAGTGACCAAGGGAGGCGGGTGTAAGGGATGCAGCAATTAGCGGCAGGGTGAGAACAGAATTGTCTGGGCTGGAGGCCCCAGTGACCCCATGAACCAAGGAGAGAAGGCTTGTTCTGGAACGGCATGCCCATTGCTGCTGCTATTGTCACTGCGTGCCTGAATTGGCAGAGTCCCTGGTGGCCATAGCTAGTGTGGGCCATGACCTTGGTGCTAGCAAGATGTGGTTCCCAGTGCCATTCAGGACTCACAGAGGCCAAAGGTACAGGAGACCTCTCCCTTCCCCTCCTGCCCCCCTCACTCTCCCCACAGCTATCCCCATACCATGTCCCATTTGAAGGAAAGACATATCAGATGACCAGGGTGTCAAAAAAAAAAAAAAAAAAAAGAAAGAAGATAATTAAAGAAGGCAGCTGAACATCATAACACAGAAAATGTCTAAAGAAAGACTGACAAGGGAGAAAGAACCAAAAGAAGGCCAGAAAAGATATTCTGACATATCTCGCTTTCTGCACCGAGAGGAGGAAGGAGTGAAGAGTGATTTCCCTTGCTCAACTTTACCCATAGAATTGGGGATAAAACAAAGGTACCTCATCAGACCCCTTTCTCATCAAGATGCAAAATCCCCTTCCAAAAGCCTCGAGGTCACTTAAACACAGAATCAGAAAGGAACAGTGCTCCTTCTTCCCCCTAATAAATGTAGTTACACCTGCATGTATACACACCCCATTCATTTGATCTCAGAGGAAGAGGTATACCTCCCTCTGTACAAAGCCACGCCCTCCCATCTCAAGGGCTTCATTGCGTCCATTATCTCTACTTTCTTAAAATGTCAACCTCTTCTCCCTCACCTTCCTGACACCCTATAAACATGTTAGAATCTTTCACACCTTTAAACACATCCTCTCTTGCAGCTCTCAGCCACTCTAGCTACCATCCCCCTTCTCTTTTCAACTAAGTCAAACTTCTTGATAGTAGTTTACACTTGCTCTTTTTACGTCCTCTGCTATCTTCCACTCTTTTGGTTCCTACTCTCTTGTCAAAACTTCTTTGGCAAACATCACATATAACCTTCTACTGCCAGGTCTGCTGATAACATTTTTTAAATTATCTTACTGAATATCTTTATGTCACTTGACACTATCAATCACATCTTTTTTAATAATCTCTTGACTATCTCAACTTAGCATCTTTGGGTGGTGTAATTGGTTAAGTGCTAGCCAAAAGGTTGGTGGTTCAAACCCATTCAGAGACACCTCAGAAGACAGGCCTGGGGATCTGCTTCCAAAAGGTCATGGCTTGAAAATCCTATGGAGCAGTTCTACTCTGCACACACATGGTCACCATGAGTCGACAACAACTTTGACTTAGGAGACTGTTCTTTTTATTTCTTTTTACTTCTCTGATAGTCCTCCCTCAAGAGCTCCTTTATGGGCTCCTTTTCCTCTTCCCTCAGTGTGAGGCCCTGGCCTCCTCTTCATTCCTGTCTTCTACCCTCCGTTTTATTGTACATTGTAATGACACTCAGTTGTGTGTGATTGTTTATACACATCACACTGCTTCATGCCTCCATGCCTTTGCTCTGCTGTTCCCCGTCCACGGATGCCCTTCCCCTTACTTTTCTTAGTGTGCTGGTTAAAGTTGTGTGTCAACTTGGCTGGCCCATGATCCTCAGTGGTTTGGCAGTTGTGAGTAGTTTGGCAGCTTTTAATTAAGTAATTACCTCCATAAAGAGATCTGATATAATGTGATCACCTCCATGATGAGATCTCTTGTAAGCAGCTAATCAGCTGAAAGATAAAGATAAATGGACTTTCTGGCAAGGCTCTCTGGCTTTTGCTTGCTCTAGATCCTGCAGCTGGCTCCTGTTCATGTGACTTCTGGTTCTTGGGACTTGAGCTAGCAGCTTACCTGCTGTCTTACCTGCCAGTCTTGGGATTCGTAGGTCTCTACAGCCTATGAGCCAGAGACCTGCTATCTGACCTTCCAATCTTGGATTTGCCAGCACCTACTGCTACTTGAGTCAGGAAAAGCCTCCAGCCTGGCCCACAAACTTGAGACTTTCCAGCCTCTACAACCGCATGAGCCATTTCCTTGATATAAATTTCTCTATATATATATTTATACACTTTCCTGGTTTTGCTTCTCTAGAGAACCCAGCTTAAGACACCTGGCTAACTTTTATTCATCCTTTAAAGGTCAGCTTGGAATTTACTTCTGTTCTGAAGACTTCCCTGACCTTGACTATGTCCCTCTTTCCCTTCCTCTCCTAGGTGTCCACCCTCCTGGGGTTAGTAGCCCCATCTGCTTACCTCCTTTATCACAGTGTATTATGATTTTATTTTTTTGTCACTCAGACACTCAGGATGGAGAGTAACCAGGGCAAGGGGGAATGTGTGTGTTTTTCTCGTCTCTATGAGGCCTGAGAGATGTGCAGCAAGCAAAGGATGGCATGCACAGCACAGGGCAGAGCAATGCAGAGTCGGCTCCTATTCAATGCACATGGAGTGGGCTGAATTAGGAAGCCCAGCTGGAGTCACTGAGGTCCAATAGGGAGCCCCTCTGACCCAAAATCCAAAGCCTTGGTGCAGCCAAGCACTCTCTGTTTGCTTCCAAGCTGCTCAGGGTAAATGGAAAAAGTCATGCAACGAGGATGAAAAGCTCGACTGCAAATGCCTGTTATCTAATCTCAGCTGGGCTCTCAGTGTCACTCAGCAATGCTTACTAGTCTTGGTTGACTCCCCATCACATTTTCCAACTGTTTCCACTCTTCTCAAGTCATCAACCCATTCCAGTCCTCTTACTCACATCTCCTTCTTTGCTTAGAAAATTGAGTTTGTCCCTTGATTTCCTTCCTTTCCGGCTAAAAGCTTCCTTGTTTCTCCTCAGCCTTTCCTCTCGCCCCCACGCCATCTGAGATGAGGTCCATCCCCCCAGGCTTCCAGAATGAACTCCCTCCCAGTTCTAGAGATTCTACTCCCTGTTTCTTCCCCTTGTTTCCACTTCTACTCCTTCAGCTCCTCCAGCTCCATGCCCTCAGTTTATCAACAGGTTCCAGGGTCCCCCATGTAAATAAGTACATATATTAATAAACAGGAAAAATTTTAAACATGCTTTCCACTCAAGACACCATCACAACTTTCTCTTTAATGACTGCTGCTGCTTCTTCACTTCTTAGGTTTTATAGTTTTGAATTATATAAGTAGTCTATGTTCATGGTATAAAAGTTAGAAACTGCATACAAGCAAAAGGAAAAAAAAAAGCCTACTATCACAATCCCTTGGAAATAACACTGTTAACATCTTGGAGTATATCTTCTGAACTTTTTCCATGCATTTATGTATATAAATAAAGATATACAAACAAAAATAAAGATGGAATTATTATACATAGTGTTCTATAACTTGCATTTCTTAATTCACAGCGTACTTAAACATCTTTCCCTGTTCATAAATATAGAGCTACACTACATTTTTTAAAAACAGATTTGCAGTTATAGTGGATACTTATTATTTTTTGCCAACCCATCTTCCTTCCTTTTGGAAGACGCCTTTCGCCCACAGTATGCGATTCTGGCGTTTTGGTGAAGGAGGGCACAAGTGATTCAGGCTGGTGCTCAGGGGACATTGTCTGAACACGTGGTTCCAGATCACCAGACGACTTCTGGACTCTTTAATTGCATTAGCCAATAGATTACTTTTTCCCCCTTTGCCTGAGCCAGTTCAATACATGCTTCCGTCACTTATAATCAAGAGTCCTTCCTAATGTAATATTATTCCATAATATGGATGCATTAAAATATAATTAGCCAGTTTCCCTAATATTGGGCCTTTAGACTGTTTCTCCAGTTTGTACTATTTTAACATCACCATAGTAAACATCCTTGTACATAGATCCTTGTGCATATGACTGATTATCTCTTTAAAATACATTCAGAGAAACCCACCAGTGTAACCACTGCAATCTGGCTGCAACCCCACAGCTCTGGTTAAATTGCTGTCTCCTGTGTTACCAAATATGCCGTAATCATCCATTGCAATAGTCTTTTTCTCCATCTTCATCCAATTTAGCTGTTCCCCACTCCTTGGACTTCTGAAAATTCTGAAAAATCCCCATTGGACTTCAATGATTTTTTCTCCTGACTTCTCTTCCTATTTCCAGGATTCAACTTGGGTGTCAATTCCGAAGGATTGACAGGACTACTAGGAGTACAGTGTTGAGAAAGATTTTTGAAGTGACAATCAAACTTAGCGGGAGAATGTGTGATCAATTAGCAATATTTCCCAATGCACTGGTGCACTTGGGAGGTGGGTGTAGGGGGCAGGGGTGGTGAAGATTGTAGCAAGAAGGTCAAGTATTTGCCATTTCTTTAGCCAGAGATTCTTAACCTGGAAGAAATAGACCAGGTGACTCCCTGGGTGCTCCAAGGTGACCCAGGCATTTCAAGAATCCCCTGGAGGTGTATGCAAATATTTGTATGATTGTGCATTTTTTCTGGAAAGAAAAAAAACATAGCTTTTTATCAAATTCTTAAAGGGATCTGGGACCCCCCAAAAATTAAGAGCCACCTCTGTAGACAGTCTCCTAATCTGTGTTTTCTCTCAAGTGGCCTTGTGGAGCTCACAATTTACAGAAGGAGAAAGTCAAGGAAATTGGTAATTACTGTCCAACGTGACACATGGAATGAAGTTAGGAAGATATGAGAGTTCCCTGAGAGATTCTTCAAGGAGAAACCCATGGTGCGCTTTACTGCCTTGTGGGCCAGCCCAGAGTGACTTAGCTGAGTGGGGCGGGGGCACAGCAAGTTGAGAGAAGTAACAGCTACTCTCCACGATGCACATTTCATTCTTTAACCCTGTTCTTCCTGTTTAACCCCATCTCTGTGTGCCTTAGCTTCTCTAGAACTATTCCTAGCTCTCCAGCACCCAGGCAGCCAGCACAGTGGCCTCCCTCCAGCTATGCTCAACCACACAAGTTCGTGACATCTGGAAGTTTGCACATCTGGAGAACAGTGCTCAAGCAGCTACCATATTTCACTTTCAATGTTTTTCTCTCTACCCTTTCTATGCACTGTACCTGTAAATCAGTTGCTGTCAAATCGATTCCGACTCATGGCTACCCCCATATATGTCACAGTAGAACTGTGCCCTATAAGGTTTTCAGTGGTTGATTTTTGGAAGCAGATCACCAGGCCTTTCTTCTGAGGCACCTCTGTGTGGACTTGAACCTCCAACCAGTCACACATGTTAACCATTTGCACCACCCAGGGACTCCTGTGTATTGCAGGCCTCTTAAATCATGGTGGCTCCATCCAGATCTCCTTACCTGAGTGACTATCTATGTTCTGTATTCTTTGCTTTTTCCCTCCCAAGTTTAGTGGGAAATGTTCTCTGTCAGCATTTCTTCTGTCCTCTCTGGTGACTCCAGCTAACTTATCTTCAGTAAATTTCATTAAAAAGGATGAGCATCCCATGTTCGAAGATCACTAATGGAGATACTAAATGAAACAAGATTGAACCTCAGCCTCCATCACATCCTCTTGAGACCTCCCAGAATCCAGCCAAGCAACAATTTGTATTTCTATTTACTCCATGGACGTAGTTCCACACCATGCCTAACAGACCACATTGGATTCTTTCCAAGAATATAATTTCTTAAAAATTTACTCTGCTTCTTCTTACCCACGAATGTCTCTAACTCATCTTTTCCAAATACCATTCAATTGTCCACAGAGTGCCTATATTTTAGCTAATTTCTCCCTACATGGTTACATGCAGCCTTGCTGCACACACACTGAAAAGGTCCATGCACCTCGCCCTGGCATTCAAGGCTCTACAACTTGACACCTTTTTCTGCCAGGGGTATGTCCTCTACAAAAATATGACCTGAGTTCAAATTCTGGCTCTTCTACCTCCAGACTGTGTGCCTGTGGGCAAGCTAATTAACATCTTGGTGTCTTAGTTTCTTTCTTTGTCATAGAGTGGCTGACAAAGTTAAATTGCATAGCATTACTGAGGGAATTAAATGAGAAAACACAGTTAAAGCTCTTAGCAAATTGTTTGACCCATAGTAAGTGCTTGTGGTAAGCAGAATGGTCCCCCAGACATGTCCATGTCCTAATCCATGGAACTTGTGAGAGGTTGGTGTTGCTAGATGCCTTCAAGTAGGCTCCAACTCATGGAGAGCTTATGTATAATAGAACGAAGTGTTGCCAGTCCTGTGCCATCTTCCTGATCGTTGGTATGTTTGAATCCATTGTTGTAGCTATTGTGTCAATTTATCTCACTGAGGCTTTCCCTCGTTTTCACTGACCCTTTACTTTACTAGACATGATGTCCTTTTCTAGCAATTGGTCTTTCCTGGTGATGTGTCCAAAATAAGTTGAAGTCTCACCATCCTCACTTCTAAGGAACATTCCGGTTGTGTATCTTCTAAGACTGATTGTTTGTTCTCTTGGCAGTCCATGGTATATATAATTTTAAGACCTTAGAATAGGGAGAGCATCCTAGATTGTGTGGGCGGACCCAGTCTAATCACATGAGCTTTTAAAAGTAGATAACTTTTTCCAGGTCGAGGCAAAAGAAATGCAGCAGAAGGAGGAATCAGAGGGATTTGAAGCCTGAGGAATTCGCTGGTTTGAGGATGGAGAGGGCCATGCTGGGGACTGCAGAGAGGCCTCTTCCTAGAGGCTGATAGCCAGGAAGGAAACGAGGAACTCAGTCCTACAAGGAACCAAATTTAGCCAACAACCTGAATTAGAGTGGAAGAAAATTCTTTTCCGGAGCCTCCAATAAGGAACGCAGCCCTGCCTACACCTTGATTTTAGCCCAGTGAGACCCATGTTGGACTTCTATCATATAGAAACTGTGTGATAATGAATCTGTGGTGTTTTAGCTGTTATGTTTTTGGTAATTTGTAATGGCAGCAATAGAAAGCTAATACAGTGCTCAGTAATATTGGCCATGACTTGCCAGGCACGTCAGCCTACCTAAGATTCCTGACTCCCCTGCATTCTCCTTCCTCCAGGTCTGGGAAGGTCCTTTTCCTCAAACAGCCACCTTCAAGGCCTTGTTCAAATCTACCTCCTTCAAGTTGCCTTTCATGATCTTTCCATGCGAATCCATTGCCCTTGAGCTTCCAGAGAATGATGTCATATGCTGTACTCCTCTGAGGACATGATTCTTTCCTACTTGTCATCTTCCCAACTCCATGGTGAGTCCTGGGGGAAAGACCCTATGTCATACTCATCAATATTTTGCACTGTATATTTAACACAGACTCCATTCTGAGGTAGGTGGGAAAGGAAAGAGAAACTAACACTCACTGAGAGTTTTCCCTGTACTGGACCCTGTGCATATAAATTATTTTAATTCTTAAAGAACTCTATGGAGTAGATAGATAGAGCCCTTTTTTATAGATGTCTCAGTGAGACAAACTCCTCCGAAGTCCAACAGCCTATAAGAGGAAAAGCTATGATTTTATTTCCACTGAATCCAGGCCTGCCTGATTCTAAATTTGTTGTTCTTTCCACTTTATGATGGTGTTTCTCATAAATACCACCACCGCACCACCACAGCAGATGTTCGTGTAGCCAATTACAACATACTTCATACAGCAACCCTTTGAGGAAGTTTTTATTATCCTGATTTTAAAGATGACAAAATGGAAGCCCAAGGCGTTTAAGTGATCTGCCCAAGATCACACAGTCCCTGAGAGATGTAATTAGAATTTGATCTCAGGATGTCTGACTGCAAAAACACTGCTGTGTTTCTTTCACTATACCACAACTAGTTCCAGTCAATGTTTACGCATTAAATGAGGTAGAGTCTCAGGTTTGCTTCTTGCTTTCTCTCTCTGCTAAAGTTACTGCGAGGCATATTTCAGTTGTTCTGACTTGGTAATACATGCACACCTCCAATGCTGGGTCAGCTGCAAATTACTTTTGTGTCATGCTGACTTCTACCAGATTACACACCCAGATAGAGAATAAAACAGATTCTGATGCCAGATTCTGAAGCCTCCAGGGCCATGCCTTCTTTCCCAACACAGACAAGCCAGCTTGAATTCCCTTTGTTTTGGATCCTTTGGTGAACTTTTAATCAATGGGAGTTTTTATTAGTAAATTTTTATTTACCTTTTATCTCAAAAATAACATATCGATTATTAAAAAAGAAGTTTAAAATCACATTTTGTCCCAGAAAAATCAAAAGAAGTTACTTTTAAATTAAAATATTCTTGGAAGTAGCTTAAAAACCAAAACCAAACCCATTGCTGTGGCATTCCAACTCATAGAGACCCTATAGGACAGAGTAGAACTGCCCCATAGGGTTTCCAAGGCTGTAATCTTTACAGAAGGAGCCTGCCACATCTTTCTCCCACGGAGCAGCTGGTGGGTTTGAACTGCCGAACTTGTGGTTAGCAGCCAAGTGGTTAGCTACTGCACCACTAGGGCTCCTCAGAAGTAGCTTAGGGATTTTATATCTAATATTCTAAAAATGAATACATTAAATGCATAATAATTTCTTCATTTGCTCATTTAGAAATCTAGTATCGTAAAAGAAATTTCTTTGGTTTAATACACTTTCTTAAAAAAAGAAAAAAGAAAACCCTTATTCCATGTTGCTTATTATGTTAAATATATATATTTTTTTCCTTAAGTCTCTAGGCTTACTTTTTTAACTTCAGAGTTGTTTCATTATTTTTACTACTGGATGAAGCAGGATCTATATTCCTCCTTGAATGTAATAAATCAGTTTCCGTTGGAATTATCTTAGTTTTTCTTTGCATTGCAAACACTGATGCAAATGCCCTCTTCTAATACTCCTGAGAATACATCCAGCCCTGCTGATTTTGTGACGTTCTCGTTTGCTAAATGCGCCCAAGCCTGCTTTCCGTCAAAGTTACAACAGTGTTTTCATTACCTCCAAATCCCATACTACTTGGCTCTGGATTCGTTGTGAGCAGAAGCAAATAATAATCAGTGCAATGGCATTTTCAGTTGTTAAGACTATTTCTTCCTCTATAGGGGAGCCCTGGTGGTGCAGTGGTTTAGCGCTCGGCTGCTAACTGAAAGGTTGGCAGTTTGAACCCAACAGCCGTGGAAGAAAGTTGTGGAAGTCTTCTTCTGTAAAGATTCATAGCCTTGGGAAAGGTCATGGAAGCTCCATAGACACATCCAAACTCCCTGAGGGACTGAATTGCTGGGCGGAGGGCTGTGGGGATCATGGTCTCGGGGAACATCTAGCTCAATTGGCATAACACTGTTTATAAGAAAATGTTCTACATTCTACCTTGGTGAGTAGCATCTGGGGTCTTAAAAGCCTGTGAGCAGCCATCTAAGATACTCCACTGGTCTCACTCCTTCGGGAGCAAGGGAGAATGAAGAAAACAAGATACAAGGGAAAGATTAGTCCAAAGGACTAATGGACTACAACTACCACGGCCTCCACCAGACTGAGTCCAATCCAACTAGGTGGTGCCTGGCTACCACCACCGACTGCTCTGATCGGGATCATAACAGAGGGTTCCAGACAGAGCTGGAGAAAAATGTAGAACAAAATTCTATCTCACAAAAAAAGACCAGACTTACTAGCCTGACAGAGACTGGAGAAACCTAAGAGTATGGCCCCCGGCCACCCTTATAGCTCAGTAATGAAGTCACTCCTGAGGTTCACCATTCAGCCAAAGATTTAGACAGCCCCATAAAACAAAATGGGGCACAATAGTCCAGGGACAAGGACTAGAAGGCAGGAGGGGACAGGAAAGATGGTAATGGGGAACCCAAGGTTGAGAAGGGACAGAGTTGACATGTCATGGGTTTGTTAACCACTGTTATAAAACAATATGTGTACTAACTGTTTAATAAGAAACTATTTGTTCTGTAATCCTTCATCTAAAGTACAATAAAAAAACAAAAGAACTTTAATTTTCACATAAAAAAAAAGATTCATAGCCTTGGAAACCCTATGGGACAGTTTTACTCTGTCCTACAGGGTCACTGTGTGTCAAAACTGACTGGATGACAACCAGTTTTTCACCTATAGAGTTTGACTTAATGCAGCATTTTCTGATTTTGTCGTTATATGTAACAAATATTTTCTCAAAGCCCTCAGTTTCATCCTATTGATTCGTCATTTTTCAGCTAACTCTTACCCTGTTTTAGGATGCTTCAACTTTAACCTAGTTTTTCTCTCATTTCTGCTTTTCATAAAGTGAGGGCATTGCTTTTTCTATGCTAATTTTACAGATACAGTTCTGCTTTAATTACCTGAAAAGTAAAACATTTAATCAAATTTTATTTGTAGAGGTCACAGTGATGTTTACTGATCATTCAGCTTGATGAGTTATTTCTTACTTATTAAATTATTCCACAAATGTTTACTCTATGCCTAACAATAATAGTATTTCCTGAGTATTACTATACGCCAGGCATTGTTCTAAGCATTACATATGTACTGAGTCCTCATAAAAAATTGTGATAACTTAACTGTCTTCATTTTACAGCTGAGGACATCAAAGAATAGAAATATTAACTTACCTGAGGTCACACAGCTACTAAGGGGCACAGCTAAAATTTGTACCCAGGCAGTCTGGATCTTGTGTTAGGTTGGTTCATGGGACATGTCAGTGACTGTCTAGGAATACACATGAATTTTCAAATTAATATTTATTCTTTTAACAATTAGAGTGATGGGAAAATTTGGGAATGGATAAGTGTGATGGTTGAATGACATGATGAACATAAGTTAATGTCACTAAACTGTACATGTGAAGAATGTTGAAATGGCCAATGCTTTGTTACACATATATTTACCACAATTAAAAAAATTAATTAGAATACATTAGTTTATTCAAAAAGTATTCAATAAGCATCAGCTCTATGTCTCCACTATAATAGATTCATGGAGAAGAGAATTAGCACATCCAGCACCTACCCTTGAAAGGAGCCCTGGTGGCACAGTGATTAAAGCTCTCAGCTGCTAACCAGAAGGTTGGAGGTTTGAACCCACCAGCTGCTCCATGGGAGAAAGATGTGGCAGCCTCCTTCTGTAAAGATTTACAGCCTTGGAAACCCTATGGGGCAGTTCTACTCTGTCCTATAGGGTCACAATGAGTCATAACTGACTTGATAGCAATGGGTTTAGATTTTTGGTTTTTATCTACCTTTCAGGGAATTTAAATTTAGCTGAGGGGACTCAAGATACAGATATGACACAACTAAATGACAATAGAATCAACATTTGAGTATAAGATTATATAGAGGAAGTTATCTGTGATACTAGAAAACACAAAATGGGAAAATGATTGTAGGATCCATTTTGCCAAAGCAAGACAATGGACTTGAACTACAGCACGAATAAATTAAAGGATATGAAATGAAAATCTTGATACTATGAATTATTTCAAATATTTCAAAAAACACTGATTGAACACCTACTATGTGCCAGGCATGATCGTTGATACTGGTAAAGAATTGTTAAACGATGGAATGCATTATTGAGAGAAGATATAAAATTTCTCTATCTTGGACAACTAAAAGGAAAAAAAAAGGATAATCTGTAGTTGGTTATGCTCAGAGGCAAGGAGATGAGCTGAAAGAGGGACAAGTCATAGCAATCTTTCTATTTCTACCCCATCGAGGTATACGGGGGGAAGAGTCATCAGGCCATTTCAGGAGCTCACAGAAATTCAAGGCTGTTGCTGTGCATGTTTCATCATCCTACCCAACCCTTCGCTTTCCTCCTAAACCCTTCTCTAGAGCCCTCAGGAACTAGCTGTGATCAACAAATTCCCTTCCATCCTCATTGCTCTGACTACTCCTTCTACCACCTGGCCTTGTTAAAACCTGTCTTTCCCCCAAGGCCAATACTTCCGCTATAACCTCCCAAGGCTTGTTCTCTTCTCACACCAAGTGTATACTGGGGCTAGGAGGTGGGGTGAGTACCCTCTTTACTCCTACTACTGTTTTAAACCATTTCTCCCCCTTCTTCTCCCAAAAACTGCAGATCTTTTGAAACTCTCACCTTGAGATAACATAACTGCCTTGAAGTTCTCAAATATCTGCCCAACTCCTCCATTCCCCAGTCACCAGTCGCTCATTCTCCACCATTCATTGAAGGCTTTGGTACGGGCTGTAGGTCTTATTCTACTCCTCTCCTTCTGTCATCTTCTCAGGTACAAATGAACAGGTTATTGAAATCCCTGGCCTCTTCATGGCTTTCTCAACTTCCTCAACCACAAACACCTTCTCCTACAGTCACACCCTAGACCTTGTTACTGGTGACAACTCCAGCCTAATTTCAAACATCCCACTCCCTGACAACCACCTTATCAAAACTTGCAGTCTTCTGTCCCTACCACTTTTTCTATTATCCTTCACCCCTGTCCTCAAATCCTCACCTACCGGGTTTAAACAATCACACCCTTGCAATCACTCTCAACTTCTTTGCTCAAATCTCCCTCCCCATCATACTCAGAAAAGCCTTAACAGTCACTGAACCAAGCAGTTAAATATTTCTGGGGAAAAAAACACAAAACTAAGCCAAGTGGTTTCATTTTAAATTCCTGGCCACAAACCTCAAATGAGCACTGCCTGGAAAACCTACTACGTTTCTCCAGCAAATTCATGTCCCACTCCCCAAACAACTAGTTCACACCTTCTTCTTTCTCCTTAAACTTCTTACAGCCCTCCACACTGCCTTTCCCTCTCAAATGAAGACTTTGACTTATACTTCACTGAGAAAATTTTATCAAGAGGAACCCCCTCAAATCACTCCCAATAAAACTCATATCCATCTTCTCTGCCTCCTGTCTTATTAAAATGAAAGTGCTGTCACTTTTTTAAATCAGAGCTCAACCCCTTTACTAGTGCTTTCCATCTCAGTCCCTCTGATTTTCTCAAGGACTACACTCCCTCTGTTATTCCTTGTCATGGATTGAATTATGTTCCCCAAAAAATGTGTGTAGCAACTTAGCTAGGTCATGATTCCTATATTGTATGATTGTGTTATCTGATGTGATTTCCTTATGTGTTGTAAACTCTACCACTATGGTGAGAGTATATGTGATCTCCTCATGTGTTGTAAATTCTATCACTGTGATGAGGTTATACTGATGAGGTTGACAAGATCAGTGTCGTAATGCAATCTCTTTTGAGATATAAAAGAGAGAATTGAGCAGAGACACATGGGAACCTCGTACCACCAAGAAAGCAGTGTTGGGAGCAGAGCGTGTCCTTTGGACCTTGAGGTTCCTGCGCAGAGAAGCTCCCAGACCAAAGGAAGACTGATGACATGGACTTTCCTCCAGAGCTGATGGAGAAAGTGTTCCCCTGGAGCTGATGCCCTGAATTTGGACTTGTAGCCTACTGGACTGTGAGAGAATAAATTCCTCTTTGTAAAGCCATCCACTTGTGGTATTTCTGTTGGAGCAGCACTAGATGACTAAGACATTCCTTATACTCCCTACATCAGCAGTTTTTAAAGTGTGGTCCACGAACCTCTGGCAGTCCAAGACTCTTAAACCTGTTCTTCCCCCAGTATTTCCTTGCTCACTAAACGGTACCAAGCCAAAACCCAGGAGTCATCCTTGAGTCCACCCTTTCCCTCACCCTCACTTTGAATCTATCACCAAATCCTGTCAATTCTCCTTCCATCATCGTGTTGCATCTGCACTCTTCTCTCCATCCCTGTAGTCTAAGCCTCTCTCATCCCTCCTCTGAACCAGTAAGTATAATGGTCACCCAATGAGTCTCCCTGCTTCTGCTCATGTCCCCCATAATCCATTCTCCACACAACAGCCAGAATGGTCTCTTAATACCCCATGTCAGAACATGCCATTCCCCTAAATGAATCAGCTGATAGCTGTCCTTTGCTTGTAGAAAAAAATGTGGGGTGCTGTAGACTCTGGTCCCACCTAACTCTCCAGTCTCACAGCATTCTATTCACAGAGCCCTGTCACTCCTCCTTTCATTCTTTGGAACACTCCAAGCCCATTCCTTCCTCCTGGCTTTTGCACTTGTTTTCTCTGCCTGGAATGCTTATCTACCAGCTCCTCAGAGGATTGGCACATTCTTATTCTTTAGGTCTCAACGCAAATATCTTACTCAGAGAGACCTTCCTTGACCACCATATCTTAAGTGGCTGTGGCTTCCTCAGATAACTTTTTATCTCATCACCTGATTATTCCTTCATAGTATTTATTACAGCCTGCCATTATATTATTTGTTTCGTTATGTATCAGCAGCCTCCCCAATGAGACTGTGAGCTCCATGAGAGCAGAGGCTTTATTTTTCTTAGTCATTACTGGATCTCTAGCACCTAGAGCAATGCTTAGCAGAAAGCACATAATCAATATCTGTTAAATGAATAAATGGATAAATGAATGAGTTTTTAAATATTTGTTATGTACTAATCCTTTGGCTATGTTCTTCAAATACATTATGTCATTTAATCGCCGTAACAATCTCATGAGGTATTATTATTATTATCTTTAGCTTGCAGACGAGGATATTGGAGTTTAGGAGAGTTGTTTGCTCAGAGTCACATGGCTGGTTCTGTCTGAGGTAAAATTCAAACCCAGACTTCTCCAACTCCATAGGTGATATCCTTAATTGTCAAATCATAATGCTACATTGACTTTAGGTCCCAAGCTCTGCCCATGTCCCGAACTTCTACATGCCAAGCTTCATACATTGACAGGGGCAGCTGATTTGGTTTTCTCTCTCACCCTCCTTAGACATTAGAGCCAATAGTGCCAAGCCTGGCTTCACTCTTAACTAGCTTTGTGACTCTAAGCCAAAAATGTAATATCTCTGGATGTGCCTCAGTTCACCCATCAATTAAATGTGAACAGTAATAGAACTTCATCCTAGGGATTTCCTTTAGGTGGTAAGGAAGGGAAGGAAACAGTTCTCAGGCAAGTCCTCTAAATATTTTGGAGCACAAACAATGTATGACTCCAACATCTTGTTGTTATGAATATTTCCCAAGTAACAGCAGCAGCTGCATGGACAAGGGTAAGAGAAAGCTGCCTTAACCCCAGCATGGCGATGCAGCCCAGCTTGGGAAAAGCCCTTACGTGGCTGTGACCAATGTTTTCCCATTCCTCCTTATGTTGAATCATCATGCTTTTGTTCTACTTGAATTAAGTACTTTTCTATCTGGCTCATTTTCTCTACAGACTATGAGGAATTACCCCAAGGGGATCATCACAGTGGGCGGCCTGAGCCCACTGAGATGGGTGTCACCCTGTCTGGAAGTTCTCAGGAATGTTATCTACTTGAGATCTGAAGTATACATAATAAGAAGAACAGTAACAACAATAATAGTAACACTCAGTGACACTGTACCAGGTACTATTTTAAGTACTGCATGCATATTAATTCATTTAATCCTTATAGTTACCCTACCTAGAAGTAGTGTGATATTCCTAAGTAGGTACTATAATAATCATCCCCAGAGCTAGAAAGTGGCAGAGCTGAGATTTGAACCCACGGACTCTGGCTTCTCCTGACACCTGTTGTTCCTCCCTGCCTGCCCTGGAGGCCAAGCTGGTAGATAAGGCCATTTTGGAAGCCAGGGGAAGGAAGCACATGGTTCGGGGGTGACATGGGGAGGTGAGCCAAGGAGCATGATCTCAGGAATGGAAGCAAAAGCCAGAAGTACATGTGATCTTCAGTCACCTCTAAGAAGGTTGGGGATGTGCCTCTCCCCAGGGTCCAAGATCACCCTGTTCTTTCCCTCTCTGGTAGCACTAACCAGCCTGTGTTGCAATTGCTAACTCAGTTATCACCTCCAGAAGACAGTGAGTCCCTCCAGGGCAGGTATGGTGTCCGATCAGCTTAGTGGTCCCTCAGTAGACAGTGGCCAGCAGCAGAAGGGCAGGGACCCGGTCCATCACCCAAATTAATGGAATTGTGGGTCCTAAAATAATGAGGTTATAGAATTGGTGTTCATAAAAGAGTAGATGAAATAGGCCAGGAAACACCACACTGAACACTTACATAATGCTTTTTGAATGTTTATAGTTTCTTTACCTTTTGTTTGTTTTCTCTTAGTGTGATGGCCTTCAAACTTGAATCACCTGAGGAGTTTGTTAAGAATGAAGATTCTTAGGCCTCACACCTCTGAGATTCTAATTCTGTTAGTTGGGAAGGTTTTTAAAAACTTTTTACTGTAAAAATAATGAATATAATGTCCAACCAGAAAAGTGCACATATTGTAAGTGTACAGCCAGCTGAATTTTCACAAACCAAATACATCTAAGCAGCCAACACCTAGATCAAGAAACAGAATATTATTAGAACAATTTTTGGTGTTGTTAACAAATAATCCTGATAATTCTGAGGCAGGTCCCCTGACTGCCTTTAAGAAGCACTGTAGGAGTGGTTAGCAGTAAGGCTCTTAAAATGGGAACAGTGCATGTGTGGGTCTTTCAGGAAAACAAGGACAAGAGAACTGGGAAGAATGTAGGACTCCCAGGACTCCCAAGGAGACACTGTGTGGCATTGACCCTGAGGGTGGGGAGTGGAGAAGGCCAGCTGAGTCACCAACAGGCCTTCTGGACACAAAAAGAAGCAGAGCTCATAACTACCAAAAGTGAAGAGGGCCCCGAAGAATCAGTGGGCGAAAAGGCCATGGACTCAAGGTACAGGCCTTCAGGTTATTAAACCACTAAAGCAAACAAACTTTCAGAGCAAAGATAAAGGGACTTCATGGGGTGTAAACATTGAATCACTTGCTTCCAAAAGGATGAGCATCCTTCCTATAGGTTCCATCTGAACCAGACTGGAACAACGCCTTCAGGGTCTCTCTCTCTGTCTCCGTATGAGTGTGTGTGTCTGTCTGTCTCTTTTTTTTCTCTCTCTCTACATACACACACGTACACCCACACACACTCTGTCTCAGAATTGCCATGGAATGTTCTTTCCTATGCTCCAATTAAAGTCATTCACTATGGGTCAGATTTGCTTTGATTCTTGAAATACCTCTGTCTCCACCTCCCCTACACCTTGCCCTTTCTTCAAACCTTTTTGATTCCTACTAGTTCAGACTTAATGATGCGAGGAATTGTGAACCTGGCCTCCACAATAGTAAATACATTGGGTGTTGGGTGGGAAAGAAGATAAGAAGTTATCATGATTATCTCTTGACCACCCACCTGACGGTCAGGTTCACAAATTTTAGTGCTGTCATTAAGTCTGAACAACCAGGAATGAAAACGTTTTGAAGAAAGGAAAAATAGGAGGAAAAAGACAGAGGTATTTCAAGAATCATAGCGAGTCTGACCCATAGTTCAGGTTCTCAGAGCTCTCCAATCAGCCTGAGTGTTCCAAACAGTATGTCTAAATTTCCTCTCCTGCCTTAAAAGTCTAGCTCTTTAACACGTATAGATGTAGAGAGGGGGAGTCATTTTGGCATTAGACCTTAAACATTTTCTCTGGTTTTCTATTGTTAAATTACTAACAATCCCTCCAACTTTTGATTTTTTTTAATGCATTGTATATTCAACAGAGGGTTGGAAGTTTTTTGTTTCCTGGGTTTGGCTCCTGAATTCTTGCTCCGGAATTTGTTTTCTGTGGGAAAAGAGTTTGAAGCACTTCAAAATAAGTTTGGGAAGGAGTTGGCTGGTTCCTGTGAAGATCTAAGACGAGTATATGCTTTCTGCATAACTCCTTGTCTTGCAGCTAATCAGTAACAAAAATGATAGTCTCCATCCTGTGGCCTTGTGGTGAGCTCATGTATAGCCAACTCCCAGAAGTCACACAGAGGGAAACTTTCACATCCTACTATTCTTTAACTCACCACTGGTTCATTCATTCATTTATTCAACAAATAAATGCAAGCACCCTTCCTTGGTCTCTCCTTTTTATCTCTTGGTTGTTGTTGTTCTTAGGTGATGTTAAGTCAGCTCCGAGTCATAGAGATCCCATGTATAACAACAAAATGCTGCCTGGTCCTGCACCATCCTCACAACAGTAGATATGTTTGAGCCCATTGTTGCAGCCACTATGTCAATTCCATCCCATTGAGGGTCTTTCTTTTTCACTGACCATCTACTATACCAAGTATGATGTCCTTGGTGGGGGCACTCAAATCAAAGAAGGCAACAGAGATCTCTGAATTCATCTTCTTCCCCTCCACCTGTCTCCAGTCTTCCCTGTCCCCAGTTAGAAAAGTTACTTAATTGAGGAAAAAGTGATTCTCTCCCAACCTGTGTCTTCCATCAGTGTCATTCGTTATTAACATCTGTGCTTGTTTCAAGATGACTCTCATGAGCCTAATCAGGGTGAGAGGCTCCCAGGGCTTTGCAAATCCAGCCTGACACATTGCAGTAAGCCGACAGCCTCACGGGGCGTGTTGATTGTAGTGGGACTTCCAGTTCTGGCTGGACCAGTGTGTGGATCCGCTTTGTAGAATCAAAAATCAAGTATTCTGCTCAGATCATCTCTTCTAATTCTTAAACTTTTGATCTCATTCCAAATTCCATGTTATAGTAGTTTGAACCAGCTGGATGATGGGCATTCTACAAAGTTGAAAGAGTGGCTCTGCCATATGTTTAAAAATGTGCACAAGGCCAGTGTGATTTTTGGTAACAACTTGATTTAAGCTGCACGTGTGCCTTTAACCCTTTTCAAATGTGACATATTCTCCTTCTTAAAAACTGATGCCAATTTTAAAAGTCTCACGACAGGATTCAACATTTTTCCCTTATGGAGTTCAGGCCTGTGTACCTGGCTGTGAAGCAAGTCCAGCATGTGAAAATGGATGTACCCCCATCAAATCAGGGGTGACAGATTCATTTTATGAATGATTGACTCACTTTACAGAATGATTCTTTACCAAAAGATCTTCCATAGGATTCTTTGAAAGGGGATTGCTCTCCTAGTGTACGTAAGCACTTGGTAAGATTTTTAATTTAAGTATACTTTTCAGATATGTACAGTGCAAAAAGACTTCTCAGATCAGGCAGAAATGGCCCCATATTATTTTTAGAGCAGTTATTCCATTTCAAATGGAATCCAAATGACTTGTCAACATCTGGTTGGCATTCAATGACCAGCATAGGTTGATCTTAAGCAAAGCCTATACTTGCTTCAGGATTTAGGGCATAAGTTAGTCCTTTGTCCAGCCCTCTCAGACAGCCCCCACCCCCTTCCCAGACTTGAAATCTTTCTGGCACTTATGTAAAAAAAAAAATTGCAGTTGATTAACTGGAATGAGGAGTCATCACTGTTCTGAATCAATGTCTTTTCATTAGCAAGAATTTACCCATCAGAATGAGATCTGATTTTGGTCACAGGGCAGTGTTTTTTAGTGGTCCTCTTTCCCATTATGTTCGGCTGTCTCATACACAAATTCCTAAAATGATAACAGAAAAAAGAAAAGACCAGATACAGGTTTAAGCCAATCAGCAATGATCTTTCGTTACCAGAGGAATTACTTTGGGAATGTGCAGGTGACCCTTTCTGGCCAATGGGAATCAGGCCCTGGATGTTTACTGGAATGGCTGGGGAAGTCAAGCTCTCTCTTCTGCTGGATTTAATCCTCCCAAAATATTAGCCAGTAGCTTCTGGGGTTTGCTTCAAAGTGAAATCAACACAGAAGAAAAGCCGAGTGATAGAGAAGCGCAAATCTTGGTGACATCATTTGAGCCCCTGCATATAGCAGTTCCTGAAGCGAAACTATTTTCAGGACTTTTGAGTTAAGTGAATAAGGAAATTCACTTCTTTATTGATGCAAATTTAGGCTGACATTTTTTGTCACTTGTAAATGAGAGACACCTGATTCCCCTCTTTTCCATCTGGTCCTCACATCAATTATCACATCCTATGGTTTCTCTATCCAAAGTATCTCTTTTATCCATCTGTTCATCTCCATCCCAATACCCTTAGTCTAGTTCATGTTCTTGTGAGCTCTTGCTTGGATGTGCAAACCCTTAGTTTGTCTCCTAGGCTTCAATTTCTCTCCTCCTATCTATCTTCCCAAAGGCTGCCAGATTAATCCTCATAAAGCACAGATATAATGAAAGTACTCACTCCACGGCCTAAAAACCTTCACTGAATTGCCTATTGAATAACTGCCTACTGAATAAAGTTCAAATTATTTAGTCTGACATTCCAGTCCCTCTACAATCTAGTTATAATCTCTACCTTTCCATTTCCTTTTCTATTTTCTGCTATGTCTCTCATACAACTTATACTCAAGAATTATGCATTCTGGCTGGGCATTCAAGACCTCAGAGCAAGTTTGATGTAGAGCCAAGGTGAACTTACTATTCACATGTCCAAATCTTCCAACTCCCAGCTCAAATGATGCCTTGTCCATAAAGCCTTCCCTAATCCCACTGCTGGAGATCATGTCTCCATTCTCTGAACTGTTACAGCCCTTTATCTCTTCACTCCTTAGGTCTTTACCTACCACTTCCTCTTATCTTTCTACATTTTATGATAGCTATTTATGGATATGTTTTATCTAGTCTGCCCTCTAGAATTCTACCCTACTAGATAGCCACTCACCTTCAGACAGGATCTATTTCTGATTCACATTTGTATGTACACCATTGCCCCCACCCCCATGGTAATATTTCATATATGTTTATTGAACTAGTATAAATGAATGCATGAGGAAGGCTACTTAATAGATTTGTAGGAAACTTGCTTTTTAATGAATATGAAATATTTAAAATAACCTATTAATTATTTAAATATAAACAAATACTCGAGATTC
>NW_004444076.1:5079166-5082931 GCF_000243295.1 Trichechus manatus latirostris
GGCTGAGTTCTTTATCTCTTCATTTGATGTTCTAGGGTTTCAGGATTGTTGATTCTCTGTTTGGCTTAGTTTTTCGGATCTTTGTTGTGGAGGGACGGTGTGGTGTTTCTGCCTAGAGCGCCATCTTGCCGGAAGTCCTATACTCGAGATTCTTGAAGATGCTTAAAAATTGATTTTCTTACCAAAGACACAAGGAAAATATCAGTCCCAAGGACTAACGGACCACATGAACCATAGCCTTCACCAGCCTGAACCCTGAAGAACTGGATGGCGCCCAGCTACCACCACCGATTGCCCTGACAGGGATCACAACAGAGTGTCCCAGACAGAGCAGAAGAAAAATGTAGAACAAAATTCAAATTGACAAAAAAAGAACAGACTTACTGGTTTGACAGAGACTGGAGGAAGCCCCGAGGTTATGGCCCCCTGACACTCTACTAACCCAGAACTAAAGCCACTCCTGAAGTCCACCTTTCAACCAAAGATCAGTCAGGTTGTCATGGATTGAATTGTGTCCCCCAAAAATATCTGTCAACGTGGCTGGGTCATGATTCCCAGTATTGTATGATTGTGTACCATTTTGTAATCTGATGTGATTTCCTTATGTGTTATAAACTCTATCACTATGATGTAATAAAATGGATTAGCAGCAGTTATACTGATCAGGTCTATAAGATTAGATAGTGTCTTAAGCAAATCTCCTTTGAGACATAAAAGAGAAAAGCAAGCAGAGACACATGGGAACTTCATACCACCAAGAAAGCAGTGCTGGGAACAGAGTGCATCCTTTGGACCTGAGGTTCCTGCACTGAGATGCTCCCAGACCAAGGAAAGACTGATGCATCACGAGGACCTTTCTCCAGAGCTGACAGAGAGAGACAGCCTTCCCCTGGAGCTGGCACCCTGAATTTGGACTTGTAACCCACTAGACTGTGAGAGAATAAATTTCTCTTTGTTGAAGCTATCCACTTGTGGTATTTCTGTTAGAGCAGTACTAGCTGACTAAGACACAGGCCTATAAAACAAAAGATAACATACGTGAGGAAAATGCTTCTTAGTTGAATGAAGTACGTGAGAGCAAATGGGCAACACCTGCCCAAAAGCAAAAACGAGAAGGAAGGGACAGGAAACCTGGACAAATGGACATGGGGAAACTGGGATGTAAAGGGAAACGGGGAGAGTGATGACATATTGCAGGGATTGCAACCAATCTTACAAAACAATTTGTGTACACTTTTTTTTAGTGAGAAACTAATTTGTGCTGTAAACTTTCACATAAAACACAATAAAATTTAAAAAAAGAAACAAATTATCATTAATAAAATATATTAAGGAAATAAAAAAAGAAAACTAGTGTTTCCTGAAAAAAAAAAAAATGGTTTTCTTAAGTACTAAATTTCACTTTCCTCCAATTTTGCGATATTAATTTGCCAGCACAAAAGTAAAATTTAAGTAAATCTTTGGCAAAGCTCTTAAAAATTCTTAATTACCACCTTTGATGATCATCAAACATCACATATGATTGTAATTGAAAAAGTATATCATGATCAACAGCTCTCTTTGAACCATGTTAAAAGAAGCAATAACATGCATTTAAGTAGTGTGTTACAGTTTGCAAAACACTTCTACAGACATTACTTCACTCATGTTTCACAACAACCCTGTGTCAGCAGGGCAGGAATCGTCATCCCTTTTTTACCAATAAGGAAAATGTAAGGCCTAAGACAGGCTGAGCAACTGGCAAGTTACCATAACTAAAGCAGATGACAGAACTCGGACTAAAACTCATGATTTCTGACCCCTAGTCCAGAGCTCCTCCAATTATTCCTTGCTACTTACCTTAGTTAGGCTAAGGTAACTTCATTCCCTTGCCAATTATTGAGTTAGCAAAGGACGCATGAGACCTGATTTTGGTCATGGGGCAGTGTTTTTCAGTGGCCCTGTTTCCCATTATGTTAGATTGTCTTCATGGACAAATTGTGGCCATTTCAATACAAGCAGAGGTCTGGGGAGTGGTGGAGTTTCCTTGATCCTAAGAGGGTAGACTCAGGAAGAGAAGCCCCTTCTTTATTTTCCCCAGATGTAACTATAGACAGTATTTGCTTGTTATTTCTCCTGCCATCTTGCCACAACCTGAGGGTGAGGCCAGTATAGAACAGGGCAGAGCCAAGAGAAGCAGAGATGGAGACTTGAGTGCCCCTCACCTAGTGTGGTTCTACCCTTGAACTTCTTGATATGTGAGATAATCGATTTCCTTATTGTTTAAGTCAGTTTGAGTCCAGGTTTTCCATTACTTGCATCTGAAAACATCCCAACAGAAACAACATGAGAAAATTTATGATATACAGATTTGGGGTTGGAGAACTCTGGTTTGAATCTTCTCTCTAATACTTCAAAGTAGGAACATTACTGAAGTGTTTGGAATCTCAGTTTCTTAATCACTAAAAATTACTCTTAATCAGTAAAAAGAGAGATACATGTTTCTACTTACCAGGACTTTTTTTTTTTTTTAAGTCGAATGCAATAAGTAGTGGGAAGTTTCTGGCACTTGGTAGATAATGAAGGATCCTTATTGTTACTATGGACCCCAACTATACCAATGTCATGAACACTTTAACAAGATACTATTTAGACTATAACTGTACACAAAACAATTTTATTGGCTCACTCATCCCTTCTCCTCTGATCAGGCAGGTATTAGAATAAATACAAAAGTTGATTCCTATCAAGGTTAGATAAAGAATACCCAAACTCTGAGTGAACTTCACTTCCCTGAAGCTTTGAGATCATTGGGCAGGGAATGAAAGAACTGATAATAAAATTACTGATTGGAGCTGGGGCTGGGGGACTGCTACCAAAACTGGAATTTGCCTTGAAGTTAGCAATCAACTCTTCAAAACACTGTTTAACAAATCAAAGACTTGTCATTTATTTGTTTTTAACTTTTCCTCAGAAAAGTTTTTAAGGATTTAATAGTTCGGTTTTATTGCACTGTAAAAAAAAAGAAAACAAAGAAGAAGAAGAAGATACTGCCATCTCTTGCATCTCTCATCCTGCCCTGGAACAGAAGATAAAGAAACTTGGATAACCTCACTTTACCAAAATGCCGTTTACACAACTGTGAGGTCATAGTAGTTTAGGACTGGACTGGGCCTTCCTGGGTCATCCTGGATTGAAGCCAAGTGCCTTTTTCATTTCAACATTACAACGAAAAATGTCCTGTCATCTTGGAATGGTGCCATATTGCTAGGAAAAGCCCATTTATTGGCAGCATAATTCCCAAAGTACTCTGTTACCTGTTACGCTTGTGTTTGATGGAGTGGACCTGCTGCTTATCTGGAGAGTATGCCTTGCTCTGGCCATACACAGTTGCCCAAACTGGGTCTCAGCCAGCCCTGAGTGAAAAGATAAAATGCCTGTTTGCTCCAAGAAAAGCTAGTGGACCCAAGGTCAGGCCCCTAAGGAGAGTGTGAGGCTTGTGGGCACTGTGACTTCAGAGCAGTGGATTAACAGCTGTGGCTTATGTCTTCATTTCCCAGGGACAGGGATGATAATGTGAACTATTTTACAGATCCCACAGGATATATGGGCTAAGTGTTCTTCTCACTAATTTTAGTCTCCTGGAAACCCGGATAAAAAAGTCACTCCTCGGAGTCCGGCAAGATGGCGGTCTAGGCAGAAGCACCACGCCGTCCCTCCACAACAAAGATCCGAAAAACTAAGCCAAACAGAGAATCAACAATCCTGAAACCCTAGAACATCAAA